>NW_023270374.1:8580078-8586954 GCF_011800145.1 Mirounga leonina | reverse complement strand
TTCCTTCCTTCCTTCCTTCCTTCCTTCCTTCCTTCCTTCCTTCCTTCTTTCCTTCTTTCCAATAACATCCCCATTTTTAAAAGAGATTTTGTTTATTTATTTGAGGGAGAGAGGGAGAGTGAGCATGCGAGAGCAACACCAGGGGGAGAAGGGGCAGAGGAAGAGGGAGAAGCAGATTCCCCACTGAGCAGGGAGCCCAATGAGGGGCTTGATCCCGGGACCCTGGGATCATGACCTGAGCTGAAGGCAGATGCCCAACCGACTGAGCCACCCGGGCACCCCAGGTTGGGTTTTCTTCATGGACTTGAAGCAAAGCAACATATTAAAATAGACTGAATGTAGAAGCTGACATGAGACTCCAGTTGTCTTTCATTAAGCTGCACATTAAATATGCAAAAATTTAGAACACTTCAGTTATTCTCACTGCTTTTTCCGTTTTGAAAACAATGTTACCTTTCATAAAAATGTTACTTGTGCTAACATGTAATGGCTTTACTATTGTTATTTTACTGCATACATACATAATGAAATTTTGGCTTCAATCTATAATACTACAAATATTGATAGATATGGCCTATGGCACAAAAGTTCTTTTTAAGAGTGTAATGGGGTCCGGGCGCCTGGGTGGCTCTGTTGGTTAAGCGACTGCCTTCGGCTCGGGTCATGATCCTGGAGTCCCTGGATCGAGTCCCGCATCGGGCTCCCTGCTCGGCAGGGAGTCTGCTTCTCCCTCTGACCCTCCTCCCTCTCATGCTGTCTCTCATTCTCTCTCTCGCAAATAAATAAATAAAATCTTTAAAAAAAAATGGTTTCCTTTGGGCGCCTGGGTGGCTCAGTCGGTTGAGCGACTGCCTTCGGCTCGGGTCATGATCCTGGAGTCCCGGGATCGAGTCCCGCATCGGGCTCCCTGCTCGGCGGGGAGGCTGCTTCTCCCTCTGACCCTTTCATGCTCTATCTCATTCTCTGTCTCAAATAAATAAATAAAATCTTAAAAAAAAAAAAAAAAAAGAGTGTAATGGGGTCCTGTGCACAAAACGAGAACTGAGTGTTATAGAAGAACAATGGATTGTGGATCACCACATCAAAAACTAATGATGTATTGTATGGTGACTAACATAATACAACAAAAACAAACAAACAAAAACAAAACAAAACGAGAACTGCTGTTTTAGAGCACACGATTCAATACCACACTTCACCAGGAGATGTCGCCACGAACACACGTTGCAACCTCCCGGCCAGGGTTTAAATGGGAGGCTTCAGTTTCTGCAGCACACACAAATGACTTGCACCATCAATTTAATGAGTCCAGAATTTTGTACGAGTTGATGGAGGGGAAGGAGACAGGAGGGAGAGGAAGACAATCTAAGTCTTAATAAAGCCCTAAAAAACCCCCTGTGATCATGCATTGACGGAGGGAAAGAAGATAAAAGAGAGAGGCTGGTCCCCAAGCCGCAGAGAGAGAAGGAGCCCGGGAGAGCTGGCCCATCTGCAGCGACGTCCAGACTGGAGAGCTTCACTGGGTGCCCAGCTGTTCAATGACGTCGGACTTCTCCCGGAAGGAAATCTTCCGTCTGCTCGGCCTGCTCTTTACACGAAGAGAACAATTCTGTGATCTTCAAGTCACTGTGAGAACGGACCCTGGCTCCTTGCCCACCGGACATGCCCCATTGTCCACAGACTCAGATTTCTCTTACCAAAGTCACAGAAGTAGTTCTCTGTGTCAGACTTCACCATCCTGTAGCTGTGGTATGCATAGGATATCACGAACAATTACGTGACACATTCTATATTCATGGGGTTTATAACCTAGGAAATCGGTTCTGAGAAACCGTCTTCGCAATGCCCACCACCTGGGATAGTATTCTGATGATCGCAGGCTCAACTTTGCAAGGTCTCCATTCCCCATGGTCCAGTCTCAGGAGCAATGCTTTAAAGTGTTGATATTTCTTCTTCAGGTATCGATGTGAGGGTGCGCAGAGATAATCCGTCCTTTCGAACTTACGGTTGCTTGGAATGTGAACTCTGGGGCTATTACTGCACTAAGCCTCAGGTCTGGAGCAGAGTCACCTCCTTTTCTGAACTTTTTTCTTTGTGTCCTGTTCCGCATTGGAATCCCTCTTGCTGCGCTGACTCGGGTTCACTCTTTCTTTCCTTCTGATTTTCATTTGTCCACCATCTTCAAGGGAATCCCTGTACCTTGTGCTGATTTAACACCCTGAGCCTTGCTCTGGATAACTCCCCCTCACTCTCCTCCTCCCCAAAGCCAGAGGTGAAAAGGCCATGGCTATTTCTTCATCTGCAGAAGAGGCACCTTATATAGATCTGGCATGTATGGGAGAAGAGAGTTTAATCTCTCAGAGTAACTCATTGATTCCTACTCCCCTGCCTTCCAGAGATCTGGGCAGACTAGTTTGACCATTAATACCATTAGCTGGTCATTATCCAAGACCCAATCTACAAGACTGACTAAAAATTTCTGGAGGCTTAAAAAAAAAATTCTGGAGGCTTAAGTTTGTGGAGTCTTCTTAGTCTCTGGCTTCCAATGCATCCCCTACTTGCAGTCTCTGTTCTGCCCTGTGATGTGTAAAACTTAATTCCTTCCTTGTGTTTGCATTTTACAGGAAGCCCACCCGCTTGACGCATTGGTGAACACTGGGCCCTTATGGGACGTCTTAGAGGAGTTCAGAAGAGGGCATTGATGGAAACAACTTTGTGGTGGAAAACTGAGAGCCTTACCATTTTCCTTTGCCAAGTCTTTCCCTCATGTGGTCCCACCGCTTTCCACCTGCTTGCTCTCTGCTTGCCATCCTTCCCTTGCTCTTGTCCCTTTTCTTCCTGGATCCATAAGTACTTTTCCTTCTTTAGGGAGAGACGCTGTTTTTGCTTTCTCTTCTGTAGCTCGACACCAGCAAACACATCAACATTGAATCCTCTTACTGTTCACCCCCGTATATATCAAGTTATTTATTTATTTTTTAAGATTTTATTTATTTGACAGAGAGAGACACAGCGAGAGAGGGAACACAAGCAGGGGGAGTGGGAGAGGGAGAAGCAGCCTTCCCGGCGGAGCAGGGAGCCCGATGCGGGGCTCGATCTCAGGACCCTGGGATCATGACCTGAGCCGAAGGCAGACGCTTAATGACTGAGCCACTCAGGCGCCCCTATATCAAGTTATTTTTGAAAAAAACAAGAGAAGCTCTTCTTGGCTAATAAAAAAATGGCAATTTTTTCTCTACCTCATTCTTTCATCTTTTAGTTTCTATTAAATTGGGATCTGAGGTACTTGGGTGGCTCAGTTGGTTAAACAGCTTAGGTCATGATCCTGGGGTCCTGGGATCAAGTCCCGCAGTGGGCTCCCTGCTCAGCGGGGAGTCTGCTTCTCCCTCTGACCCTCCCCCCCGTACTCTCTCTCAAATAAATAAATAAATAAAATATTTAAAAAAAATTGGGATCCCCTCAAGCAGACCCCATGTCAGGAGTCTTCGTGAGAGTGTTTTTTTGGGGAGGTGACAGTGAAGGAGGAAAAGCAAGAAAGGGGGCATTTGGTCAGTTAGAGCACTTACAGAAGAATATGCTAGAACATTGGTGCACAAGTCTTGGTGTGGACATATGCTTTCCTTCCCACTGGGTAAATAACTAGAAGTAGAATGCTGGTTCATATAAAAATAGGTTTATGTTCAACCTTTTAAGAGACAGCTAAGTTTTTCCATAGTGGTGGTAAACTTTTTATTTGCACAGCTGTGTGTGTGTGTGAAAAATCCAGTTCTTCCAAGATCTGTATGTTAAAAATCACAAAGCACTGCTTAGAGAAATTAAAGAAGACCTGAATGAAAGGAGAGGTAGACCATGTTCAGGGTCAGAAGGCTCAATAGTATTAAGACGTTAATTCGCCCTAAATTGATGTACAGACTTAAAGGGATACCAATAAAAAGCTCAGCAGGCACTTTTGGGGGGATAACAACTGAGAAGCTGATTCTGCAATCATAAGGAAGTGCAAAAGCCCTACGACAGACAAAATAACTTTGAGAAAGAACAACAAAGTTGAAGGGCTAATATTGCCTGATTTCAAGAAGTATTATAAATCTTGGCAATGTCTACAATATTCTGATGCCCAAGTCACTCTGCAGATGGATCTAATCTCGGTCTCTAAGGGTGGGGCCCAGAAGCAGGAGGTTTTGAAACTCCCCAGCTAATTCCTCTGTGCAGTCCACACGGAAAACGGTTTTAAAAGGTTCGTAAGTGAACATACTTCATTCAGCCGCTAGAGGGCGCCCTAGGCTTGTGACGGCTGGAGGAACCGACTTGCCCCAAAGAGTTCGTCACCCCAAAATCCTGAAGCCTATTTTTTCAGATAATCTAATAATGTGGGGGGGAATAAGGATTAAAGAATATAAGACTGGTTGTCACTATCGCTGATAGTACTTTTTTTTTATATATATATATACATTATTTACCAAGCATGGGGATTGAGAACACATTTATCGGATTTTGATTCTGTGTTGCTGGCATTCTGATGTAAAAGGGAGCACGGGTTTCTTACAGGCTCTAAAATGAGCTCTGTGTCTAATAGAACTTTCGTCTTGGCCTGGCATTTGGAACTTTATAAAACATGGCTCTAGGTTGACCTTTCAAGCTCTTCTAAGCTTTTCCATGTCCCTGCGTGTACCCTCTGGTTTAGCCACACACTGCTCCCTGTGGCCTTCGAGTTCCCCAGACAGGAACTGCCCAATTCACCCTCCCCAGGATGCCCTCGGGTCCTTTCCAGCCCTCCGGGAGCCCTCTGGCTCACAGCCCCAGAGCACTTCTTGCCCTGACGCACATTTGCAATTTGCTGCACATCGCTCTGGGTTATCATAAACCCTTGTCTGCTTTGTCTACTGGATTATAGTTATGCTCCTGGAGTCCTGAGACCCCACCTTTAATTGAACAACCACTGGTAATGCTTGCATTGTGGGTGGCTGACTGACATTCGCTTGATGAAAAATTTTATTATGATTTATTAGATGAGTTTAAAGTGAGCTTCCTGAGAAAAGGGCTGCGTGTTATCATTTTCTCCCTGGCACTGACCATCCTGCCTAGAACAGTGCGGGCATCGATGCATAATTGTTGACTTGAGGTCTATGCGTGCATGTTCAACACTCCTTGCTTTACCCTGACTCCTTTTTCTCTTCCCCTTCTTTCTCCTCCTCCTCAGACTCTTCTAAAGAGACAATGTGGTGTAATCTGGCTCTGAGCAGCTAGCTCTTCCTCTCCTCTCCTCTCCTCTCCTTCCCTCCCCTCCTCTGTCTTCTCTGATACACGGGCTTCTGTGACATAGTAAGAAATACAGATTTAATCTCTGCCCCTAGTTCCTGGCAGAGTTTCTAAAATGCTTGTAATTTCTGAGTGATAGGGGTGCTAGGAGCATCTTTTGTTCTAATATTTGGCTTTTGATCCCAGTTCCTGACGCAGAGCACCTGAACCCTTTGGAATTTTCTGGGTGATAGGAGCATTTTTTTTTTGTTCTAATGAAGTGACTCTTGGTGGGCTCCTGGATGGCTTTGGGATGGGGGCTGGTCACCAGAAAGACCAAGCCATGGATTGGAAACTTGGGACTTTCAGCCTCATTCCCCATCATCCACAGAAGAGAGGCTGGAGACTGAAATTAATAACCAATCGATCATGCCTTTGTGATGGAGCCTCCATAAAATATCCCTACACTAAGGGGTCCTGAGAATTTCTGGGTTGGTGAACACATTCAGGTACGGAGAGGGTGGTGTACCCCCATTCCACTCCAAGCCCCTGAGCTTGAGACCCTTCCAGACTTTACCTTATGTACCTCTTCTTCTGGCTGCTCAACCTGTATCCTAAGTCAGATCTTTTATAATAAACCAGTACATGTGGTGTTTCTCTGAGTTCTGTGAGCCATTCTAGCAAATTGTTAAGCCTGGGAGGGGATTGTGCAACCTCTGATCTACAGCCAGTTGGTCAGAAGTACAGATGTCTGAGGTGGGGGCAGTGTTCTGGGGCTGATCCCTTAGCCCGTAGCGTGGGTGCTAACTCTGGGTAGGCGGTGCCAGACATGAATTAAATTGTAGGATACCTAGCTGATGTCCAATTGGAGAATTAGACTATTGGTCGCTAGTGTGAGGAAAACCCTACACATTTAGTGTCAGAAGTATTGCGAGTAGAGAAATGGTTTTCCTTTAGCTTCTTTATTAACACGTTAAATAACAAGATTGAAGTACCAATGAACATAAGTAATATTTGAGATATTTGCAACAATTCTAATGCAGTCTGCACATTGCCATGATTTTATTGGTGGCAAAATCACAAGTATTGCTAATACTACTCCGGTTTATCAGCTTACATTCATGATGGAACAAAATGTGAAATTGCAGTAGAGTTTAGTGAAAAGAAATATGTAATTTCTCCCCATATATTCTCATGAATCCTCTCTGTCCTATCTGGAAACTTCTGGTGGCAGGAGAGGTCTGTGGTCCCCCTGGTTAAGAACCTTTCTTGTAGAACAATATATTAAGTACATATTTTTCTTTCTTTTTTTTTATTCTTATGTTAATCCCCATGCATTACATCATTAGTTTTAGATGTAGTGTTCCATGATTCATTGTTTGTGCATAACACCCAGTGCTCCATGCAGAACGTAAGTACATATTTTTCTTTTATGGTCAAAGGAACCAACCTTCCCTTCCTCTCCTCTCCTCTCTTTCTTTCTTTCTTTCTTTCTTTCTTTCTTTCTTTCTTTCTTTCTTTCTTTCTTCCTTCCTTCCTTCCTTCCTTCCTTCCTTCCTTCCTTTCTTTCTCTTTCTTTCTTTCTTTTTCTTTCTCTTTCTTTCTTTCTTTCTTTCTTTCTTTCTTTCTTTCTTTCTTCTT
>NW_023270374.1:8479116-8580068 GCF_011800145.1 Mirounga leonina | reverse complement strand
CCTTCCTTCTTTCCTTCCTTCCTTTCTTTTTCTTTCTTTCTTTCTTTTTCTTTCTTTCTTTCTTTCTTTCTTTCTTTCTTTCTTTCTTTCTTCCTTTCTTTCTTCCTTCCTTCCTTCCTTCCTCCCCTCCTTCCTTCCCCCCTTTCTTTTTCTTTCTTTCTTTCTTTCTTTCTTTCTTTCTTTCTTTCTTTCTTTCTTTCTTTCTTTCTTCCTTTCTTCCTTCCTTCCTTCCTTCCTTCCTTCCTTCCTTCCTTCCTTCCTTCCTCTTTCTTTCTTTCTTTCTTTCTTTCTTTCTTTCTTTCTTTCTCCTTCCTTCCTTCCTTCCTTCCTTTTTTTCTTTTTATTAAAAGATTCAAATCTTCAGAAAACTACCTAAGTTGCCATCTTTCAGTGCTAGGTCGTGTGGGCAACCTGAGACCAATACAGGTAGATCTCAGACTGAAGCATCCATCAGAGTCCCCCGGAGGCCCTGTGAAACCCAGATGACAGGGCTCTGCTCCTAGAGCTTCTGATTCAGGTGGGGCCCAAGAGTCTGCCTTTTCTAGCAAGTTCCCAGGCAGTGCTGACACCATCTCTTTGAGAACCACTCCCTTATACAGAGTTTGACATTCTGACACTTCGATGATTTGAACTGGGTAAGTGACCATCTTGGGAGGAAGAATTCGATGCCATCATAGTGAAGCAGGAGGACTCATTCCTGTGTGTGGGGCGAGGGGCTGTGGGGCAGAAGCATGGGGTGTGGACTGGACACACAGAGCTGGGGTGGCAGGTGACGTGGTTGTCCTGCCCCACACCTGAGCCCCACCTCAGGTGGCCAGCAGCAACCACCAGCATGCTGTGGTCCCAAGCCTGGGGACTGTCAGCTGTGCCTGCAGAGTCTGCTCCACTGGAGACAGGGGAAGTGACAGTCTACCCCTGGGGGTTTGGGGAGATATTCCTAGCCTCCCTGTTCTCAGTGTGGCCCCCGTGCTTCCGCACAGATGGCTGGCTGGTGGCCCTGTTTCCCACACCAGTAATCCACTCACCAAAGCTCCCTTTGACGGCCATTTCCACCTTCCCTGCTCATTCTCTTCTCTCCCTCCCCTCCGCTTGCTAAAGTCACCTTCCAAATACAGCTAATTACCCATTCCCCAGTGCTTGCATCAAGGTCTGCTTTTGGGGAAACCCGTTCTAAGATGTACATTCAAATCCTAGCCTCCACTTATGCCCTGTGTGACCCCAGACAGTGGATGAAGTCTCTTGAGCCCATTTCTTCATCACCACCCTAGGGACGACACTGTCGCTTATTCACTTATTGGGAAGATGGACCAAGATAGGAGGGCCATGGGCCAGTGCCTGGCACAGGGGACAGGTGCTCAGGGGACCTATGAATATATTCTGCTTAAGATGGAATTTGGTTTCACTTTAGTGTCCTCCTCCCTTGAGGGGTATTCTGGGAGGAAGAGGGCAGAGAGCAGAGCAGAATGAACTTGTCAGATCCCTGAAACCTGCAGACAAGGGGGTTTGCCTCAGCACAGGGATGTGGGGGTGAGGGTGTGGGCTGGGTCCCTCTTCCCTGAAAATGCGGTTCTCACTCTCAGAGAGCTGGGCTGACAAGGAAAGACATTGATGGTGGCCCTGGATGCTTTGAGTCCTTCTGCGTCTGTCCTGGGATTGAAAATCCTCATCTGCAGCACCTTCTTCCCTGGAATATGTTTGATTTTAGCTGTTGAGTTGTGAGTCAAGAAAGACTGCCTCATTGATTATCTGACAAGATTCCTCCTCCCTCTCATTTCAGGAGGAGGGTGTATCTTTTCTAAATTTCAAATATTTCATAGCAGAAATATTAGAGAGAGAGAGCTGGTTTTCACCGCTTTGTTTGACTATGGGCTTCCTAATTTATTGACAGTTTGGTTACCATTCTGTAAAATAGAAGGAGAAAAAAAAACATCTTGAAGTGAATTTCCGAATGATTTACTCAGCCAGCTTCCCTGCCCTCCCCCACCCAGCGGGCCCCTCCCCAGCTAATAATGCAATGTAGAAACAGAATCTGGACAGGAGACGCTGATGGGGGACAAGGTCAATACAGGCTGCCTCTTCATTCTCCACCCACGGTGTGTGAGTTTTCGGGTGGGCTCTGTCTGTGGGGTGCTGTACATTTGCTGCAGGCCTATATGACTGAAGGACAAAAGCAGAGCGAGACACAGATAATATGAAGAAAGCACGAGATGCAAGGAAAACCAAAACAAATTTCAGGGGGCAAGTCAATTTCTCATAATTAAAAGTAATATTAAAAGTCAGTTTCTATGAGTTCAAATTCAAAGGAGAGTGTCCTCCTTTGAGAAAATTTTATATGAAATTGCAGGCTCGGAGCTGTGGACGCTAACGAGGACTTTATCTGGCATTTTCCCCACTCTGTCTCAGCCAAAGACCCAGGTCAGAGTGGGGCTGTTCGCCTTCCTGGCTCTTGGCAGAGCAAAGGGATATGACAGTGGGTGGGCAGATCAGAGCCCATTGTAAACAGACAAATAGAATTTGAGATGCAGACAATTAAAAGCTAAGACACAGAGGTGAATCAGTTCCCCCTGGGATTGCTCATGGCAGCCTGTTTCCTCAACTACAGTGGACAACAAGCCAACTGTGTTCAGCCTTCATATTTGGTACATCATGAGGTTTTGCACAGTAACCTTGAAAATACCTTTTCTTATGTAAATAGTTTTAACCTTCAGATTTCATTGTATAACACCTTGGTTTTATATATATATATAAATAAATAAATATATATATATATATATATATATACATTCAGTACAGAAGCGAGATGTCAAATACAAAACATAAGCTTTGTGCATACACACATACACACACACACAGAGAGAAATCACCTTAAATAGAGAGCTCAGAAATTTGCATTTAATTCAGTTGGCTAAAGGAGTCACTACAAGTTCGTGAACAGAATATTGGTAAGTAAACATTTCCTTTCAAGAAATTTACTGTGATAATGGATGGATTAATTAATCCAAGAAAATTGGATTATTTTGGATATTTGGGATATTTTAGATTGGGTTATTATCCAATCTAAGAATTGGCAGTGTGGGGGTTGGTGATTGCAAGCACAAGGGGTATTTTGGAAGCTCTGGAAAACTGTCTGGATAAGAAACAAGGAGCGCTTAGCCAGGAATCCCCAGGACACGTCTGTTACTAAGCAGACATGAAGGAATGCACCTGAGAGGCGTGGAAGGAGCAGGATGATGATGACATGGCCATACCACTTTGGAAGGAACGGGAGGAAGGAGCTGCAGAGATTCCAGAAACGTGATGAGTCTGTCTATCCATCCCTGAGCCTGGACCTCATTAAAAGATGATCACAGTTATTTATAGTCTTAGAAAGAACTCCAGAGGGAAGTCTGTTGTGTCCCCCAACCTCTGCTGGGTTACTGTTCTTCCTCCAGTCTACCCTGTGCGTTCCCACATGCAACAGGACTTCCTCCTTCTAGGTAGTTGGTGTCAAGGATCCGATTTTGTGTAAAAGTATTTGATATGATAAATAAAGAGAGCAACCTTTTAATATGAGTATATTCTGCTTAAGATGGAATTTGGTTTCACTTTATAAGATCAGCTGAGTTGACTCAGGGAGAGAAAAAGTCCTCTCATCTCTAGGATGGGAAGGTGCTTTGGAACACATAGGAGACCTTAATTCTAGCTTCAAAGCTCTCTGGGAATGGTAGGACTCACAGAGAGAAGGGGATGTCAGTACGGATGTCTTTGAAGGCTGGGCATTAAGCACTGTGGCCTTGGGGAGCAGAAGCAAGGATCCCGGGAGTCTAGGCTGTGGTCAGTGGGGTGGACACGTGGGAGGGACAACCTTGTGGTTTCCCGAGCCAGATTCCTTTCTTACGTTCTTGATATCATATATATATATATATATAAAAGCTCTGGGTTCTTTATGAGCCAAAAGAGGGTATGGGGGAGCTTCAGTAAGAACTGATGTTGGGTATCTTATGGGCCTTGGTGATTAGAAGCTGGGAGCCAGGCTTAATATGTTTTAAGGAAATAAATAGGGTGATTCATCTACCCAAATATTGTGATCCACAAATACCTGTTACAATGATTAAAAGGCAGGGCTATGCACTTTTATTGGGCCAGGTTTTTAGAAGAATTTTCTACAGCTGATTTAATTTGATTTACCTTGCTGTGAAACGCTCAGCTTCATAGGCTTGCAGATGCTAGAGTGGAAATTCACTACCGCTGGTGATGTAAGTAGCCTAGGACATATAAGATATCTTGTGGATACTTGTTTTTTGACCCTTGTTAAGGGCGTATGTGCTTTGAGGATAAGTTCTTTCTGAGCCTCACCTTGACTGAAATACAGAGGTTGTTTGTAAATGTTTGAGAGGCTGTCCTCCCCATCATCAACCTGTGGTCCCAGTGTATGATCATTTAAGCCTTACCTTGTCCTGTGTGGTTACTATCATTACCTTTGCTGAAGGGAAAAGAGAAAAGCTACTTTGAGTTCAGAAACAAAGAGGTATCTTTTTTCTGAAGGAGAAAATCTTGTACCCTTTAATACTTTAAGATGTAGTACGATGTTGCCTTGTCCTGTGGAATTCTGGGTTAATTCTTTAAAAAAGTACACACACACACACACACACATATGTATATATACTAGTGTTTATATATATATATATATACACACACACACACACACAGACACATACTCAAATCTCTTAATCATCTAAATGGTAAAATGATTTGCTTAGGGTCCTATATGAAGATTTCTGAAGAAAACTCCTAAGACTCCTAAGAAAACTCAGTCTTGGAATTTTTGTAGAGAAGATGGAATAGATAATTCTGTACCGGTCCAGAGACATCTTAGACTAATGAGTAGAAGTTATTCTAGGAAGCACAGTTAAACCTGATATATATGAGAACTGTCTTAAGAAGATGATATACCCACATATTTGTAATACACTCTATATTAAAAAAAAAATCCCACTTTCCAGAGCAGTCTTTATGGTATGATACCATCTTTACAAAAAGGAAAACATACACATATGCCCAGTAAAAATGTTTGCTCAGACAGAGTTTAAAGATGATAATGTGGGGTGCCTGGGTGGCTCAATGGGTTAAGCATCTGCCTTGGGCTCAGGTCATGATCTCAGGGTCCTGGGTTTGAGTCCTGCGTTGGGTTCCCTGCTCAGTGGGGAGCCTGCTTTTCCCTCTCCCTCTACCTGCTGCTCTGCCTACTTGTGCTCTCTCTCTCCTCTGTCAAATGAATAAATAAAATCTTAAACAAATAAAGATGATAACCTATTTTTCTTCTTTTTAGTTATCTGGCTTTTAGTACTTATCCATGAGTCTGCATTTCTTGTGTTATAAAAATAATAATGTGGAAAAAGGAAAACGACTTGGTAACAGAGCCATCCAAAGGTGTGGCAGATTATAAGGCAACAAACCACCCATCGCCAGAGGTAATGGGTACAAGTGAGAAGGTTCATTGACAGAAATTCCACTGAAGGAGACCCTTCCACGTAGTTATCAACAGGAGAAGATGACCTCTACTTCCCAGCTCAGTTCTAAGGTTCTAGAACCTGGAATTATTCTCCTCTGGACTATCTTTTCCAAAGCCATTTATAAATGCTCTCACAATCATGGCTCCTGGTCACTGAAAGTGAAGAGGGTGCTAGGGTATTTTTCAGCAGTGTTAAATCTAAAATATCCTCGATATGCATTTTTTCTTATGTGAGCAAAGTGAATAAGGTACCATTTCATGTGGGAGCTGGGCTGGTTGCATGGTAACTGTCAGCCCCCAGACAGACCTGCCTCCTTCTGGCAGCCCCATTTCATCATCCCTGAAGGAAGCCAAATTAGCAGCCTCTTAATGACAGATTGCTAACTTTACTTTCTATGAAGTAAAAAAAAAAAAAAAAAAAAGACAAATAAGGCACAACCAGATTTTTCTAACAAGATCTAATCTATCCTTTTTCTTTTTTTTTTTAAATCCAAAAACATTTTAAGTGGCAGTGATCTTCCTATGGAGACAGGCTTAAAAAGGAAAGAGAGGACCCCACCACAGTGCTTGTCCATGGGGGAGGCCCTAAGAACAAAGCATGAACTTCAGTTCAGCCATCCCAGCTGGATCAAGCACCTTTCTATAGAAATGAGAAAAACTATTTGCAGATAAAAGCAGTGCTGAGCGATCTCTCTAAGAGATTTTAACCACTTCGTGGGGCACGCATTTCAGTCTCGCATTGCAAAATGAAAGGAGCTCTGTGCCCAGAAACACCAGCTCATGAAGTCCCATGCATGAAAGAAAAGGCAAAATCCTGAGCACATTTTCTGCACAGTCCTTCTATTTTCCCTCTTAGTTTGTTAGGCTGTTGGGGCCTGCAGGCCTGGCTCCATACCTGCAACTCCCTCCAATATCCAGCACTTCTCTGCCCGTTCTGAGTAATCTATCAAAAATAATGAGGAAGTTGGCAGTTGCTGCTGTTCAGTTAGCTGGCAGAAAGGGCATCTCTCCTTAAGTAACCCCACACTGGTTCTGGAAAAATTTCGTGCAGAGAAAAAAAATAAAGTTCAACAAATGAAATCTGTTTGCTTTGCCATGTTTGTGGTCTTTGGCAAGAGAAGGGGAGTATGGCGCAGCTTTGGCTAGTGAGAACAGGTTTGGTTGGCCTCGTGTGTCTGGTCTTGGGCTTCCCAACTGCTCAGGGCAAAGAGGCTTCCGTGTCTATGACAATTTTAACTATGCTTATAGATTGCTCCAACCGGGGCTCTGAATGGAAGTCTCGTAGCCTGTCTATCTTTGGCAGGTGATTGGTTGTCCATTTTCCCCTCCCTCTACAATGTCTTGCACACATGGAATTACAATACAAAAGAAAGAAAAGTGAAGTGTAGTGGACGCACCATGTTATAGGAGTTTCAGGTGAACAACATGGCGATGGGACAAGTCTAGATGTTGTGCTGTACTCACCTCAAGCAAAGCTCGCATCTGTCACCATGCAACGCTACCACAATACCACTGACTAGATCCCCTATGCTGTGATTTGTTCATTCCATAACTGGAAGCCTGTACCTCCCACTCCCCTTCACCCAACCGGTGGTTGCCAGAAGAGGGGGTGGGGGGGAAGGGCGAAAGGACACTTAAAAAAGAAAAACAAAGAAATATGATACCACCCTACAATATCAATGCTTTTTATATTGTTATGTTCCCTTTTGGTCCTTATGTATATTACATATGGTGCCTATGTATTTTACAGAAGTATTTGTGGAATCATCCGTGAACAGTTTTTTTTCTCCCTTCAGTTAACTTTGTGCCATAAATACCTTCTCCCATTTATAGTGGTTATTGGTAACTTTTCTGTGACATAATATCATGGGGTATGAACCACTGTATTTTCCTAAGCCTTTTCCTGCTACTGAACTTTTGGGTCATTTTATATTCGTACCATCATGGATATGACATAAAAACAGGCTCTCTTTATATTTTAATAAAGATGCAAACTCTTATTTGATTCCCTAGTTGCTAAAGATATCACTAACTATGTTGTTCCTTATAGTCCTTTATTATGGTTAAAATGCCATTAGTCCATTGTGTTTAAGGCATATGCTTTCTATGGCTTTCTGGGAAGCTGGATTTGAAACATTGTACCATGAGGGCTTCTCATGTCTGAAAATGAAATTCATTAAAAAAAACAATTTAAGAAAGTCAAGAAGTCCTTGATTAACTAGAACATTTGAGTGGAGAGTGTTCAAGTTAATTGAATTTCCTGATATTTGCTACTGCTGTTATTATTAGCTTATATTTATTTAGATGTTAGAGGTTAAAACACAATTTTCTTGATACAATTTTTTACATCATGTAACTTGGATGGGTAAGAAAACTTATTTCTTCTTTATGTGGGTTCCCGGCATCGTGTGTGAAATGTATATGCCTCTTTGTGTCAAGGCAGCGCTGCAAATTGTCTCTCGTAGAGTGAGGGTAGTTCTGTCTCAGAAAGGGTAGTTTGCCGAATCACCTGGCATCAGTCCAAACCCCGTGATGGTGTAACATTGTCCAAGCAATTGGAGTAGAGTGGCTCCAATATGGTGAAACGTGAGAATTATCCGTAGGACCCACGACATCCCTTTGTATGTATGACTGTATTAGCAAAATTCCAGATATGCATATTTGGATCTATTTGGTCTTTCTCATCACAGTGGCTTGCCACAAAAATTCCAGATAATTGAGGACTCCATCATCTAAGATCGAGAGAACTCCAGAATTGGCAGAGACTGTGACAATCATCTGGGTGAGGAATTGGAAGCCCAGACGGATATGAGTTTCCTTCAAGGATTAGGACTTGATTTAAAACCCTGGAGTTGTTGGGGCGCCTGGGTGGCTCAGTTGTTAAGCGTCTGCCTTCAGCTCAGGTCATGATCCCAGGTCCTGGGACCGAGCCCCGCATCGGACTCCCTGCTCTGTGGGAAGCCTGTTTCTCCCTCTCCCTCTCCCCCTGCTTGTGATCCTGCTCTCACTGTGTCTCTCTCTGTCAAATAAATAAATAAAATCTTTAAAAAAACAAAACAAAACAAAACAAAAACAGGGGCACCTTGGTGGCTCAGTCGTTAAGTGTCTGCCTTCGGCTCAGGTCGTGATCCCAGGGTCCTGGGATCGAGCCCCGCATTGGGCTCCCTGCTTGGCAGGAAGCCTGCTTCTCCCTCCCCCACTCCCCCTGCTTGTGTTCCCTCTCTCGCTGTGTCCCTCTCTGTCAAATAAAAAAAAAAAAATAAAAAAAAAAAACTTAAAAAAAAAATAAAATAAAACCCTGGAGTTGTGATTCATTATCCAGTCCTCTTTCTTCTACTTCATGGTTATATTTAGAGTTTCACTGCATATACTCTTGGATCTTTTTTTGAAACAGCCAGGAGCAGTTGATGGAGCATCACTTAAATATTCACTGTCATCTCACTTAGCAGCACTGCATTAAGTAATAAAGCAAGGACATTTGACTTCGTGTCAGTCTTCTGTTCATTTGGTAACTTCGTATTGCTTCTCTACATTGTGTTAGGCTATGTGCTAGGTTCTCAGAGCACAGAGACAAAGACATAATCCTGAGGCAATCTGGTATTGTAGGATTCAAACCAGGACTTGAAGTCTGGTTCTGCCATTTCTTTATTATAAACTTGGGAAAATTATTTGACCCCTCTACCTACATAGAGAGTAACAGAAGACAGTACAGTAGTCTGATTTATTCCCCTCTGGTATTCCATATACCTTGCTTTATGTATTGTGAAATGAGTCTCGGGAAGGGGAGGCTTCCAGTCTGCCCTGCCTCACCTTGAGAACATAGTGATGCTTGGGTATCTCTGAAAGGAATATTGGGTAGTGTGAAGACAGAGGACCACCCCACAGGTTGGAGGATTCAGAAACAAACTTGAGTCTCTCTGTTGAATAGCATGGGCTCTAAGGAGGGGAATTGCTTCTGATGCCAAAAAGGCCATTCCTGGAGGTCATTTCCTGTCCATGGGGATCTCTACAGGTCCATTGGGCTTAATGTCTTCTTGACTCAATGTCACCCAGAGACATTCCCTCTTACAAAGCCCCTGGAATTTTGAAAGGATTATGCCTTGGCACCCATCCCTTATAGTAGTAAAAAATACAGACATATTCTTGATTTTCTTCTGTTAGTCTCTGCATAGGTAGATAGGTCAAGTAAATTTTGAACTTTACTCAAGTTTAGTGAGAGCAGGAAGAGGAGGATTCATAATCCTTGGAGACCTGTTATAATTTTTCCTTCTACAGATTTTGAGAAAAACTTATCTCACCTCTTGGTATGCAGTGCTGGTCAGTAGGGTGAAGCTCAGAGCTCCCAGAAGGAGTGCTGGCCCTTTGTGATAGGAGGAACTCCTTTTTCCTCAACTTTCAAATTGAGTGACCAGTCAGGGTGGACCAGAATGACTGACCCAAACTCACAGAAATAAAAGCTAAAGCAAGATAGGGCTGGTGGGCTAGGTGATCCTACAGAGATGATTGTTCTGGTTTCCAAAAGTGACACGCACAGTCCGTTTGGGAGCAAGGTTTGAAATTTACAAGATGAGGTGAAGCTACAATTTTATTACTATGTGTGTGTGAGAGGGTAACTGAGAAGCTTTGTTTCAAGATTTTTCTGCCACAGCCTTTGTTAAGATACAACCAGCAAGTTTCCTCACAAAGCAACAGAACAATAATGAAGATCATGAAATGTAATCTCTGGTAGAACACTCCTTTTTAAGGACACCTGGCTACCCATATCTTGATCATTGGTTTCACCAGGCATCTGGTGGTCAATGCTCAAAACTGAGAAACCATTCTACATGCTACATTTTTTTCACCTTGTCTTTCCGTAAACATTCCTTCACTGATTTCCCTTATGCTGCTTGGCCATAGCTCTCCTGCGCTCTTACCAAGACCATTCTGCTTACCCAGGATTCCCTTCTCTTCACTCCATCCTTCCTTGTGACATCTGTTATAACTTCCTCCAACCACTTTCTTGCTAAAGAATCTGTGGTGGGTCTTGGTGGTCCACAGGAGAAACTCTAAATTCCTTTGCCTAATATTTTGTGCCTGTTCACCTATCCAGCCTTCTACCCCACTTCCCAACACCCCTTTACTGTGCTCACAGGTTCCCTGAATTTCCACTAGATTTGCTTAACTTGCCCTGTGGGTTTCTGCTCATGAGGCACCATCATCTGCCTTTCCCCAATTTTCAAAATCCTCTCTTCAATCTCCTCTTTTCTTTTATGGAACTATCTTTGATCTGTATCCCCTCTGATTTGGAAATAATCTCTCCCTCTTTCATACTCCCAATGCAAGCCATTTGGACATTTTCCCATGTACCCTCTTGGATGCAGGAGCCAAGAATCTAGAAAAGATTCTAAGAATCTATGCCAGGAGTATATACTGCAGAGTTTTCATCACAGAGATGACATTTTAAGTCATGAGGCTGGATGTAGTCACTAAATAGACAGCAAAGATAGTCAGGAGAGGTGACCAGGGAGAACACCAGTATTTAGAAGTCCTGAGCTGTGGCTCAGTTTATACCATCTTCATATGATCATGTAAGTCTAGCACAGAGCAAGCATCAATAAGTGACCATTGAATTGAAGTAAAAATTGAGTCAGTATTTCCTGAACTTGAATTTTCAAATGGTTGGGCTTTCCCTGTACAAGGGATGGGACAAGTGTCAACTATGCCCACTTCCAGGATGCTGATCCATGAGCCCTATCTTTTCTACCAACCTCTGCCCTAAGGAACAATGGGTTATTGACAGATTCATGTATTCATTCACACACATTCAAAGACCACTCCTCCTGTAACAGGCAACAGTGAAAGAATAATATAGCAATGAGCTGATAAGATGCTACAAGAGTGTGAGATACATGGAAACAGGTCAAATTTTACAGCACAGTGCAATGAATGCTACCACTGGGGCAAGAACAGCATGGTTGTTTCTCATCCAGCTACTTGGAGGAGAGAGAAAACATGCAGTATGGGATTTTCCCCAAAATTAGTGTGGAATGCCATTCTCCAACAGGCTAGTGAAGAAAATGCCGTTCAAATCCTTGTTCTCCATCTTTCTTCAGGGTTTGAGACGTAATAGCATAGCAATAAAGGCCTGAATGTTCGAGTCAGAGAGATATGGATTCAGTAACCTGGTCTTGTCACTTACGTGTTTGCTGGAGTGAGTTATTAAGCCTTCTGGAGACTTAGGACTGTCATGTAGTATAATGTCTCTCCTAGTGGTTCAAGGTGGAGAGGAATCTGTGTAAGGGCATAGCACTCTTAATTTTGTTGTTGCTGTTATTTCTATTCCCTTCACTTCAGGTGTGGCAAGAGTTATGGATAATGAACTGGAAGGTGTCCTAACTCCCAAGGATGTGTTTTTGTCTACAAATTGAAAATTATCTAAAATCTGAGAAAGTGAAAGAAAAACTCATTTATCTCATTTGAGTTGATGTAGTTGGGAGGAGACCCTATATTCAAGTGTACTAAATGCCAACTAATAGAAGGTTTTATTGTATTTGTATGTGATGTTACATGAGTCATGAGTCAGGAAACAACAGGTAAATGAGTGATTGCAAGACAGACAAAACATCTCTGAGTACTCCTTCCTCATTTTTTATTAAATGAGTCACAGAAAGGAAATATGAAACTGACTCTTCAGAGGCCACTTTGTCAAATAAAAAACCCAACCAAAGCTTCATAAGAGGGAAAAAATTACCATATGTTACTCTCCCACATGGGAGCTCAGTGACACAGTTGGGGCTGATGTTTACCATTTTCAAAAGCAAGAAAAATTGAGCTACAACTTCTCCTTATTCTCAGGTCATAAAGAATGGAATTGAGGTTGGAAAGGGAGCTTTCTGAAGTTCACTCGGCATCAGGGAAATACATATCAAAACCACAATGAGATACCACCTCACCCTGGTCAAAATGGCTAAATTTTTTTTTAATTTTATTCTTATGTTAATCCCCATACATTACATCATTAGTTTTAGATGAAGTGTTTCATGATTCATTGTTTGTGCACAACACCCAGTGCTCCATGCAGAATGTGCCCTCCTCAATACCCACCACCAGGCTAACCCATCCTCCCACCCCCCTCCCCTCTAGAACCCTCAGTTTGTTTTTCAGAGTCTATCGTCTCTCATGGTTCGTCTACCCCTCCAATTTCCCCCGCTTCATTCTTCCCCTCCCGCTACCCTCCTCTTCTTCTTCTTTTTTTTTTCTTAACATATACTGCATTATTTGTTTCAGAGGTACAGATCTGAGATTCAACAGTCTTGCACAATTCACAGCACTTACCAGAGCACACACCCTCCCCAGTGTCCATCACCCAGTCACCCCATCCCTCCCACCCCACCCCCCGCTCCAACAACACTCAGTTTGTTTCCTGCGATTAAGAATTCCTCATATCAGTGAGATCATATGATACATGTCTTTCTCTGTTTGACTTATTTCACTCAACATGATACCCTCCAGTTCCATCCACGTCGTTGCAAATGGCAAGATCTCATTCCTTTTGATGGCTGCATAATATTCCATTGTATATATAGACCACATCTTCTTTATCCATTCATCTGTCGATGGACATCTTGGCTCTTTCCACAGTTTGGCTATTGTGGACATTGCTGCTATAAACATCGGGGTGCACGTAGCCCTTCGGATCCCTACTTTTGTATCTTTGGGGTAAATACCCAGTAGTGCAATTGCTGGATCATATGGTAGCTCTATTTTCAACTTTTTGAGGAACCTCCATACAGTTTTCCAGAGTGGCTGCACCAGCTTGCATTCCCACCAACAGTGTAGGAGGGTTCCCCTTTCTCCACATCCTCGCCAACATCTGTCGTTTCCTGTGTTATTAATTTTAGCCATTTTGCTAAACTGGCTAGCAGTTGGCTTGAAGAAGATGGCTTCACTCATGCATCATGGCTGGGTTGGCTGGAGTCTGAGCTTTCCTGGGAATCTGGAATGGAGCACCTACCCATGGCAGACTTCTTCCATGGTGGTTTGGTTTCCAGAGTGAGTACTCTAATAGCATGAATGATAGCCCAAAGGGTTCATACGTGGAAGCTTAGCTCACATGTCTCAGAACATCATCCCCCCACATTCTGTTGGTTAAGTGAGTCACTAAGGGCAGCCCTGATTCAAAGGGAGGGGAAAGAGACTTGATTTCTTCTTTTTTCTTTTTTTTAAAGTAGGTTCCTTGCTCAGTGCTTGAACTCATGACCCTGAGATCAAAACCTGAGCTGAGATCAAGAGTCTGAAGCTTAACAGACAGCCACCCAGGCACTGCAAGAGATTGATCTCTTAATGGGAAGAATAACAAAGAATTGGTGACCACCTTTATTTTATTATACAGACTTACAGCTGGGTTATGAGCGCTAGGGCTATTTCAGACTCAAGTTTCACATGATATACTATTCTTTTGCTCTGGAATAGTACATGTTCGTGTACCCCCATGGCCTCTTACCTCAATCATTTCTAACTCTCAGCCCACACAAAGATCAGGCTGGTGGACCCAGGTACTTCAGGCTTGCCTACATGGCTCTCAGCCAATGATGGCTTGGAGAAGGCGGGTAAATATCCCAGCTCCCTGCCCTTCCATAGAGACAATCCCAAGGTATGTCATACAACATTCAGAGGTCCCTGGCATGATTGAGCCTCAGTTGCCCACGGTGATAATGTGCTTATCAACCAACCCACTCCATATCTCTTTCTTTCTTCTCTCTGCTTCACTTTCTACCCACCCCCCACCAGTGGTTCCTGAGATCCTCTTCCAAATAAATTGCTTTTGCTGCTTTTGCTTCTGGGGGATGCTGCTAGGGACTGATAATTTTAGAGCATGGAATTAGAATATCTGGCACTAGACTTGCTGTAACTTGGGGGAAGATACCATATCTCTTTTAGGACCCAATTACATAATTCAAAATTTAAAGGGTTGTTGACCTGATGATGATTAAACTGAGCCTTGCTTTTTTCCAAGTGACTTGCTCAAGGTAGCTGGTAGGTGTGGTGGTGTGTCAGGACTAGAACTCTGGGTCTTCTGACTTCTGGTCACCGTTCTTGCCTCTGCAGAATGTCATGGGGGACTCAGCTGCTTCCCCGAGCTCTTAAGCCTGTCCATGAGCACACACCATGACAGATGATGCAATGAAGATGCATTTGTGTACAAACACACACACACACAAGTTCACACACACACAAAAATCCACACATGCATTTGCCTCTAGTAAGTAGCCTGCCTTGCTCACCTCACTGCTCAAGGCTCAAGTAGAGTCTAAAAGCCATGAAACAAAAGATTGTTCACCTCACATACATTCATCTGTTTTTCTCATTTTTTTAATTGGACAATTTGTCAGCTTGCTTTATTCCCAAAAGAACAATAAGAACACTTTTTATCTATTGCCAGTATACCTAGAGTATTTGGACCTGAGCAAATCATTTTTTATTTTATTTTATTTTATTATGTTATGTTAATCACCATACATTACATCATTAGTTTTTGATGTAGTGTTCCATGATTCATTGTTTGCGTATAACACCCAGTGCTCCATGCAGTACGTGCCCTCCTTAATACCCATCACCAGACTAACCCATCCCCCCCTCCCCCTCCCCTCTAGAACCCTCAGTTTGTTTCTCAGAGTCCATAGTCTGTCATGGTTCGTCTCTCCCTCTGATTTCCCCCCTTCATTTTTCCCTTCCTACTATCTTTTTTTTTTTTTTTAACATATAATGTATTATTTGTTTCAGAAGTACAGGTCTGTGATTCAACAGTCTTACACAATTCACAGCGCTGAGCAAATCATTTTTAAACATCTCCCCTCACCTATACAACACAACTATTTTCAATAATAACCTTGTAATAACCATGAAAATAATTATTCTCTTGAAATCAAGAGTCCTGATTTATTATGTCCAGATTTAGTATTTAGTTTTTAAAACAACTAACAATTAAGAGAAGAAAATGAAGGGTGCCTGGGTGGTTCAGTCTCTTAGGCAATGGACTTTGGGTTTCCACTCAGGTTGTGATCTCAGGGTCATGAGATCGAGCCCGATGTGAGGCTCTGTGCTGGGCGTGGAACCTGCTTAAGATTCTCCCTCTCCCTTTACCTCTCCCTCCACCCTCTCTCTCTTAAATAAATAAACAAATACATAAAAGAAGAAAATGAAATTTAATTTTAAAAATTCTTCAAAGCCAGTAAAATATTCCATGCATAAACTAAAACTCACCTTCCTCAAACAGAACGATTACACCTCACAGTTTGTCCATGCTTTCACTGTTTAAATTTCAAACCCAAATAAAAACTCCAGGTCATCTCATCAAGTGACAGAAGTGAAATAACTCGAATTCAATGTCTTGTCTTTACCATCAGCATCTGTCTTCATTTTTATCTCTGACCTTTTGGCCTCAGGGCAGGCATGCGTAGCACTGCAGGGACCGGGTTTAGGGTCTGTGCTCAGATCAGGCAGCTGGAGGAAGCTCCTAGACTTCTTGAGCATTGTGAACTTCCTCTCACAGCTGGGCCTAGCAGAGCACTCGTGGGAGATCGGCTGCAGGTAACACTGGACTTCTTTGAATTAACTTCCAAGTAGTAGATAGTGTTTATTAAAGGAGAGGTAATTAGTTTATTTTTTTTTATTCTTATGTTAATCCCCATACATTACATCATTAGTTTTAGATGAAGTGTTCCATGATTCATTGTTTGTGCATAACACCCAGTGCTCCATGCAGAACGTGCCCTCCTCAATACCCACCACCAGATTAACCCATCCTCCCACCCCCCTCCCCTCTAGAACCCTGTTTGTTTTTCAGAGTCCATTGTCTCTCATAGTTCGTCTACCTCTGTGATTTCCCCCGCTTCATTCTTCCCCTCCCGCTACCTTCTTCTTCTTCTTTTTTTTTCCTTAACATATATTGCATTATTTGTTTCAGAGGTACAGATCTGAGATTCAACAGTCTTGCACAATTCACAGTGCTTACCAGAGCACATACCCTCCCCAGTGTCTATCACCCAGTCACCCCATCCCTCCCACCCCACCCCCCACTCCAACAACACTCAGTTTGTTTCCTGTGATTAAGAATTCCTCATATCAGTGAGATCATATGATACATGTCTTTCTCTGTTTGACTTATTTCACTCAACATAATACCCTCCAGTTCCATCCACGTCATTGCAAATGGCAAGATCTTATTCCTTTTGATGGCTGCATAATATTCCATTGTATATATAGACCACATCTTCTTTATCCATTCATCTGTCGATGGACATCTTGGCTCTTTCCACAGTTTGGCTATTGTGGACATTGCTGCTATAAACATCGGGGTGCACGTACCCCTTCGGATCCCTACTTTTGTATCTTTGGGGTAAATACCCAGTAGTGCAATTGCTGGATCATAGGGTAGCTCTATTTTCAACTTTTTGAGGAACCTCCATACAGTTTTCCAGAGTGGCTGCACCAGCTTGCATTCCCACCAACAGTGTAGGAGGGTTCCCCTTTCAAAGGAGAGGTAATTAAAAAAAAAGTGTTCTGTTTGAAGTTTACAAGTACGTGACCAAAACCCAGTAAAGACTGCAATTATTGTTTAAAACTTAGACCAAGAAAGATATTCTTCAGGCAAGTATATTACTTGGCTAACATTGTTTAGAATTGTTGACACAAGGGGCAACATGGGGATGAATGAAAGCAGATGGGCTCTCAGTCAATGTCAGTGTTACCTTCAATGTCTCTGCAGGTAATGCACCCTGTTGTCTGAACTTGAGGCCCATCACACCCACCACCTTGTTCTGGGTCGGCCACGGCGTGCATCTTGGAAGGGCCATTTGTCTTTGCATCGGGGAAGGGAAGGGGCTCAGGCTGCAGTCTGAATTTCAGCAGAGGGGGGATCAAATCTGGGAGCTTATTATGTGTGTGTTCTTAGGTAGCTGTGAGCAAAGAGCTTGGGAAGGCAAGGGGAAGATGAGCCTGTTTCTATCAAATTCTGACACTTGAAGAAAACACTGTAATTTGATATAATCAAGGGGTCTTACATTCCACTGAAGTCTTCGGAGGAAATTGTGGCATACTCGCTGGAGATTGAGTGTAATCTTGGAAAAATCAATGGGTGGTGGAAATAAGTATTGATGAGTCCAGGCCCAGGAAGGCCTCATCGCTCTGGGGTGGGGGCTGATTCACTAGTGTGAAACAGGATTGGGCCAATTCACGGAGAGGAAATGTTAATTCCATGTTTGTCAATCAGCTTACATATTTATAAGGGTTTTGTAAAAACATGAAGATCATTAACTGGGACTTCCCGCACCTCTTCCTCAAGTTCAAACTGTATTATCCCACAGCACTTCTGTCAAGTCCCAGGCTCCTCAGCTCCCCAGCAGAGGACCACCTGCCCAGCCTTCAGAGACCCCAAGAAAGTGGGGAGCAGGAGCGGTGCCCGGGGATCTAGGTGAAGTTCTGCACACAGCCCCTTTCCCTGGAGATTTCTTGTTCCTCCGCAACGTAATACTTTAAAATCCACATTGAGTTGATTGAATCATCCTTAAAATGTACTGATTTAATATGAAATTTTTATTCAGATCCAGGAAATCATCATCTGTGCTCCTGGATCACGGACACTGTTTAGAATCCCTGGCACGGGGTGTTGAATAACACTAGTGTTAGTGAACATGCCTGCTAAACTAGCTCCCAGGTCAAGAAACAGAACGCTGACAGTCGCCCCAGAAAACACCACGTCCCCTCTCTTAGCTACTCTCTTTGTCCCAAGAGCCACCGCTCTCTGGACTTCTAACCCCACAGATTGGTTTTTGAGTTTGACCCAGGTGGCGTCTGGCTTTCTTCACTAGACATTCTGTGTAATTGACTGTTTAAATTGTTGGTACACATAGCAGCACATTCCTTTCATTGCTGAGTGGTGTTCCATTGTTTAATATATCACAGTTTATTTTCAATTCTATTTTTCAAACGTTGGGTGGATTTCTGGCTTTGGCTCTAACGAACATATCTTTTGGTGGGAACATACGGGCTTTTCTGTGGGTTGGGTGTATACTGAGGGGCAGACTCTTCTTTGGAAATGCATTTTCCTTTCCTTTCCATCTATAAGACCTGTGTTCAGCTCTGCCCCTCTAGCATCGTCTCCCCTGAGCCACTGTAAATCTTTTTGGCTCCAGTAGATCCCTTTCTTACCCAATCTATCCTGTTTACACTTTTGTCACAGTTACTGTCCTAAAACTGACATTGTTTGCATGCCACTCTTCTAACCCCCAAATATCTGGCGCACTCCTCTGTCTTCCAGAGACCAGTGTTGAATATCTGCCCTCTGGCTCTGCCCACCAACCTCTTGTCTTTGGCACATTCGGTTGATGAGTCATATTATCTTCTTTGCAGTTCCTACATCACACCTGTCCCATTTTAGGGGCTTATTTTCTCAGCCCCAAATGCTTGCTCCCCATTTTCCAGTTCTCAAAGTTTTAGATAAACGTTGGTAGCATAAGATAATATTTGCTGTAGAGTTTTCAGAGTGGATACTTCTGATCTAATAGGCATCACCCTCTTCTGATCGACTCACTCCCTACCTGCTTTTCTTCCTTCTCCCAGATTGCAGTCAAAGACATCTTCCCTTTGTTCATCTGTAACTCAGAAGCCACCTTCATGTCATCTTTACCATCTACTCTCAACATCCAATTCGCGAGCAAGTTGTGGTGTGTGCTCTCTGCAGAGCATCTCCCCAGATCTGACTCTCCTGTCCCCTCCCCTTATCAGTCCGGTACCAACAGCAGCATCTCCATCCTGAGCTGTACTAACACCTTCCTAGCTTCTTAAATGCTCCCGTCTTTCCTCCCTATTGTCAATGTGCCCGGGGAGCCCGACTGAGCTTTAAAAAATGGGTCCATTCATGCCATTCTCTGGTCCCTAAAGCCCTCAAGTGTTTTCCACTTTACTTGTAATAAAACCCCACCTCCTTATTGCCACCTAGAAATCCACATGACCTGCTTCCTCTCATTATCCAGTCCCCATCCCAAATGTGACTTCCCCTGAGATGCCATCTGAACCCCCACAACTCACTCTATCCCCTTGTCCGCTTTACTTTCTAGAGAAACTCAGTGGCGGAAACTGTATCTGCTTCCTTATTGTTTTTCCTCTCACTGGAATGTGAGCCTTACGGCCAGAGCTTCCTCTTGGTTATCACTGAAACCCCGGTGAATATAACAGGGCCCAGCCTGCAGTAGGCACCAAATAACTATTTGTCAAATGAATAAGTGAATGAATGAATACAGAATTGAGTAGATAGTACCGAAGTTCCCCCACTCATGTCCAGACTGAAGACAAAACCTTTTATTCTCCTGTCATCTTCCACAATGCTCCTATGAGATTGACATCCTCCTTCCTCTGGAATAATTTACACTAACCTTTAATATTTTGCTTATTTCATTCTTTTTTTAAATTTTATTTTATTATGTTATGTTAATCACCACACATTACGTCATTAGTTTTTGATGTAGTGTTCCATGATTCATTGTTTGTGCATAACACCCAGTGCTCCATGCAGAACGTGCCCTCTTTGATACCCATCACCAGGCTAACCCATCCTTCCACCCCCCTCCCCTCTAGAACCCTCAGTTTGTTTCTCTGAGTCCATAGTCTCTCATGGTACGTCTCCGCCTTTGATTCCCCCCCCTTCATTTTCCCCTCCTGCTATCTTCTTCTTTTTTTTTTTTTTTTAACATATAATGTATTATTTGTTTCAGGGGTACAGGTCTGTGATTCATTAGTCTTACACAATTCACAGCACTCAGCATAGCACATACCTTCCCACTGGGGTAGGTATATGCTTATTTCATTCTTCCTCATAAAAGTATTTGCTCACTTGTGAGAGTCTGCTGCGGGTTATAAGCCCCTGAGGGCAGGGCTTCTCCTTCTTAGCCGTCTTTTGGGCTTCCAAGCCGCGTGTCTCAATAAGGCTCTAAATCCCGGTAAAGGGTTTTGACCCATTTAAAGAGAGAGTTTGTGTGTTTGTGAAAGAACCTTGCTAAGATGAACATTGTCCTGTGTGTTAACATTGCAAAAAAATATGTTTTTGGCCTTTGAGTCTCTTCCGGAACACACTCTGGGTAAACTGCCTGAGGAAGTTTTGTGTGTCAAGGAACAGGTGACCTGGGCCGCTCTGTTTCATTTCCAGCCAAGGGAACACTGGGATCCTATTTTGAAAGCTGCATTAGGAAGACTTAAATTTAAATGTGTAATATCAATTAAACCACTTTTCGCTTTATTGGAGACCCCAAGAGAGCAAAAGCCCTGTATTTATTAAAAATCTCTGATTTTTAATAGGAGTGATAGGCTTCTAACTTAACAAAATCAGTTCCCTAGAGCAGTATCTTAGCCACAAGAGAGGGAAGTGGTTCCCAGATTGGAGATTTTCATTCTCTTGCTCTCTTTCTCTCTTTTTAAAAAAGATTTTATTTATTTATTTGAGAGAGAGAGAGCACAAGTAGGGGGAGGAGTAGAGGGAAAGGGAGAGGGAGAGGCAGACTCAGTGCTGAGCCCAGAGCCCTAAGGGGGCTCGATCCCAGGACCCTGAGATCATGACCTGAGCCAAAACCAAGAGTCTGATGCTTAACCAACTGAGCGACCCAGGTGGCCCCACTCTCCCTCCTTTATTTTTAAACAAAGAGAAAGGTCCACTTACCCTGGGATCTCTAACACTGGAAGTACAACTTAATTACTGAACATAAATGCCTTCCTCTTGGAAGCAAGAAAAAGCAACCACAACAGTAAATGTACCATGTCAACAAAACACACCGATGCACAGAATCTTCCATCCAGCCTAAGAGGAAGTTTGCTGATGTGCCACAGAGTGATTGTGTGATGTGGATAAAAAGTTTCAGCTCTTTTTGGTTCTAAAATGAGGTCCCTGAGATGTCCTTAGTTCTTTCATGTGGATTTGGAGGGATGGTGTGCAAAGGAACTGTTGCCTCTGCATGGGACACGTGGACATTTAGTTTTTTTTTTTTTAAATAGCACTTGTTTATTTATATTTAATTTTTTTAGAGATTTTATCTATTTGAGGGAGAGAGCACATGCGCAGGGGGAGGAGCAGAGGGAGAGGGACAAGCAGACTTCACACTCAGTGCGGAGCCTGACCTGGGCTCGATCCCAGGACCCTGAGATGGGGACCTGAGCGGAAATCAAGAGGCAGACACCTAACCTACTGAGCCCCACCCCCCAGGCGCCCCTAGCATTTATTTTTTAATAACCCAAGGGAGTCATAGAGGTACAGGGACTTCTTTTTCTTTTTTTCAGATTTTCTCCTAGGACATTTCATGATGAGAAATAAAGATGCTTCATCCATGAAAGAGGAAAGATAACTAACTTTACAAAAACCACATTTTAATTATTTTAGCAAGCAAGTAGGGTTTCTGTCTTTGTCCCCTTCCTCATTCTGCCACCGTGTCACTAGGACAGATAATGAGGTCATCAGAATAACAAAAGAAATCTGAGATAAAATCCTATTAAATTGCAAATTCCTACACTCCTGCAACTGTACCAAGCAGCAAAACCGATGTTTTATGTGAATTTCTTTGAAGTCTCATGATATTTTGGAGAGTAGCCCTATCTATAAAATAATTTGAGGCCTACAGATATTCCAAAACTTGCGTCATATCATGTTTCAATTCATTTCATCATCTCTCTGAAGCCAAATTAGTGCATTTATGCCAAAGTGTTAAAAGAGTGACATTAGCTTGTTACAAGAATAATATTGCAAAAATAAACATTTATTTGGGGGACTTTATTCTAAAATCTAGACATTTACAATGAAGGGGATCTATGTGTGACATAGGGCCACACCTAGTGGTTAAAAGCAAGTGTTTCCTGCAGTGTCTTTCCAATCGGATGGGGGCCCCCAAATGTGGTGGGAGCCCTGGTGGCATGGGCATTGAAGGGATTCACCCAAGAAGTGTATTGAATACAGTGCAAGGGAGCAGCAGGTAGGACAGGAGAGACTGTCTCCAAGGAGGCAGTAGGTGGGGGCTGTATTTAAAGAGGGAAGGTGAGGAAGTATGGACATCTGGAATTTTCCCTTTTTTGGCAACTCTGCCAGGTTGTAAGTAGCCCATTGGTTAGTTAGGGCCTGTGGGTATTTTGAGGTGGGTCGCCTGATTGGCCTGTCTGGTTTCAGCCAGGGGGTTGGGGCCCCTGTGGGCCCTTCTGCCTTGATCAGGTTTTCATTGGTCAAGCCTGTGGTCTACAGCAGCCTCCACATTTCCTCTGGTGACAGACACAACTCGTTCTAGTCTCGCCTCACCATTTACTGACCACATAACTGGGCTTAATTTCTTGGCTTTGCTTAGGGTTCTTGGTTAGAAGTAGCAACTGACTCCGGCTTACTTAAGCATAGAAGGAATTAAAAGGATAAGAGAAGGGAAGGCTGGAAACTCAAGGAGAGGAAAACAAGCAAGAACAACGAAATAAAGTAGCCAGAACCACAATGTAGGTCCTGCTCCAGAAACATCCACCGGGGGGCTGCCATCGTGATGCCTGGACACTGGTTGCTCCCACAGCACTAGACACTCCTATAGTTGCTTTGACAAGGGTGTCATGAGCTCTGGCGGGGAGACCCCTTAGCGCTGGAGAGCCCTGGGCTCCGTCCTGACCCTTCTTATACGGTCTGCACTCAGTCCCTTTGTTATCTCAGCTGGTCTCAGAGCATTACACATCATCTCTCTGATGCTCTCCCAAATTTATATTGCCACCTCTTCCCGGAACCCCAGATCATATCCAGTTGCCTACTCAGCATCTCCAGTGGACACCCAAGAGGAAACTCAGCACAACTTGTCCAAAACCGAATGGCCCTTCCTCTGGTCCTCCAGCTTGCACCTGGTCATCCTCATTTCAGTTCCGGGTCGCTTGATCCTTTAACTTCATCTCTTTTCTTTTCCCCACATCTCACATTCAACCCATTAGGAAATCCTCCTGGTTCCAGATTTAAAATATACATAGAATGTGACCTCTTCTTTTCACCTTTACTGCCCCCACTGTGACCTGAGCATCCTCATCCCTCATCTGGGGCCCTACTCTAGCTCCTCCATTCCGTCTCCCTGCCTCTGTCCTTGACCCCACCTGCCTCCACCACACTCTGCGTGTTAAAATGCAACATGGGTTTTGCATGAACATAATTTCCATTTAACATGACTAAATAGTTGCATGATAAGTGTATCTTTAATGTTATAAGAAACTGCCGAAAAAAAAGAGGAGCGGACTTTCATGAATAGGAACTAAGATAATATACAAGGGCTTAGCGCAGTACCTCAAACATAGTAAGAGCTCAATAAAAGCAAGCTGTACTAATAACCATGATCATAATTAAAAAAGAAGAAACTGCTAAGCTGTTTTTCAAGTGGCTGTACAATCTTGCTTTCCCACCAGCCGTGTATGACAGTTCCAATTCTCCATTTTCTCTTTAGCCTTATTTTCAGGTTTTGTCTTATTTTATTTTGTTTTCTGTTCAAATAAGTCTATGGTGGTATCTCATTGTGATTTGAAGTTGTATTTCCCAAATCACTAATGATCTTGAACATCTTTTCACAGGTTTATTTGCCATTGTATATCTTCTTTGATCAAGTGTCTATTTTAAATCTTTTGCCCATTTAAAAGTTGGGTGTTTTTTTTTTTATTATTACTGACGTTTCAGAGTTCTTTATTTAGCTTAGATATAAGTTCTTCATCAGATCTGTCATTTACAAATATTTTCTACCTTTTTCATTTTCTTAGGAGTGTCTTTCACAGAGAAGTTTTAAGTTTTGATGAAGTCCGGTGTATCAATTTGCTTCTTTATGTATCATGTCTTTTTGTGTTATACCTGATAAATCTTTGACTACATTAAGGTCACAAAGATTTTTTTTCCTAGAAGTTTTATAACTTTTGATTTTACATTGAAGTCTATGACCCATTTTGAATTATGTACATTTTATAGCAGCTTTATTAATAATTGCTATAGCTAGAAACAACCCAATATCCTTCCACTGAGGAATGGAAAAACACATTGTGGTATATAGAGACACTGGATATAAAAATAGAACCATTTACTAATACATGGAATGGCATGGAGGAATCCAAAATGTATTATGCAAAGTGAAAGAAGTTAGGTTCCCAAGGCCACAGACTATATGATCCCATTTATTTTACATTATTTTATTTATTATATATTTATTATATTTTATATTCTAGGAAAGACAAAACTATAAAGACAGAAAACAGATCAGTGATTGCCACAGACTGGAAACAGGGGCAAGGAGCTGACTGCAGAGATATGGTGGACTTTTAGGGAGGGAATTGAACTATTTTATACCTTGATTGTGGTGATATTACGTGACCACATATGTTTGTCAAAACTCACAGAATTGTGCCCAAAAAAGAGTGAGATTTATTCTATGTAAATTATACCTTAAAATATAACTGAAATAATTTATTTGATAATCATATTATTATCATCATCTTCATCATCAGACCGTTCACTCCTTGTCTTAAAATCCTTCCACTTGGAGTAAAAACCCAAATCATAGTATAGATGTATTTTTACTAATTTCATGCTCACTTATCACTACTCCAGCCACACTAGCTTCCTCAGGACATTTGCACTGCCTGCCGTCTGTCTGGATATCTTTCCTCCCGATCCATGGTTCCCGGGATGTGCCCTAAGGTGTCCAGAATCCAATTCACAGAGGGGCTGAGGGAGATTTTTGAAAGTCAAGGGAAATCCAGCGCCATCTACTGGACAACCCCAAACTACTAATTTAAGGTACTTCGTTTCAGCATTGCATCATGCAACATTGCTTTTGATGACATCATAAGTTGTGGGAAAAAAAGTATAATCATGGATATTAACAAGCAAGCACTGAGTGAAAATCAACATAAAACGGGCAATGAAAGTGTCCCTGTCCAATACAATTCCAAGAATCCAGGAGTTGTTTCATGCCCAACAGGACATCTGAAAGTAATCCCATTAGGAAGCAATTGTGGGTATTTCAGAATGCAATAAAAATTTTTATTTTTATTTTTCTATTTAGGATAGCTAAGTAGCCATGCCAAGTTCCTTCCATAGAAAAGATCCCACTGTCACCACTTACTTTGTCTTTAGTGATGGGGGATGAGGTAAAACCCCCAGCTGAATTCATACAACAGATTTTCCTGAATTTAGGGAGAGGGCAGAGACACTGGATAGCTAAAATAAAAGGACAAAAGTTCATACTATGGCACGAACTCTCCATGCTTCAGTATACTCATAGAGTAAGTGGGACAATCAATAACACTTACCCTTTCAAGGGCATTTTCAGAGTGAACTGATCTAACACCTAGAAGCAGTTAGCAAAGTGCCATGTACTTAAAGTACTCAAGGTCATTTGAATGGGCATTTTGTCTTTGGGACCAAAACAGCCCATCTGAAATGTATAAGAGTTGTGGAATGATGAGTTCATCAAGAGAAGTTTGGAAAACACGGAAGACCCCACATCTCAAACCCATTTCTTGCACCTTCTGAATTTTACTTTTCATAAGGTCCTCAGTAAGTGGTGGTATTTTTTCTTGGTCTTATAAATTTCAAAGAATAGTACGATTTAATATTTTTTAGCTTTCTGCAAGTTGAATTTAGGTGTCTATTGAGTTACTGTTTTATTCAAATGAAGCATAAGACTATCTCTTTCTCTGAACATTTTATAATCCAGGAGGGATGACAATTCATACAGATAATAGAATCTGATTGAATGCTCACCCATCACTCTAAGTATTAGCAGTGGACAGTGGGTTGCAGGAGTGGAAAAAAGTTTTTAGTGACAAACTCATTCTTTTTTTTTTATATTTAAAAAAAAATTTTTTTTAAAGATTTTATTTATTTATTTGACAGAGAGAGAGATTGCAAGAGAGGGAACACAAGCAGGGGGAGTGGGAGAGGGAGAAGCAGGCTTCCCGCTGAGCAGAGAGCCCGATGCGAGCCTCGATCCCAGAACCCTGGGATCATGACCTGAGCCAAAGGCAGACACTTAACAGCTGAGCCACACAGGCGCCCCTAAAAAAGATTTTATTTATTTATTTGACAGAGGAGAGAGAGAGAGCACGCACCAGCAGGGGAAACGGCAGGCCAGGGGAGAAGCAGGCTCCCTGCTGAGCAAGGAGCCTGATGCGGGATTTGATCCCATGACCCTGGGATGGACCCTCAGGATGCCCTGAGCTGAAGGTAGATGCTTAACTGATTGAGCCACTCAGACGTCCCAATAAACTCATTCTTAAGATGGTTCCTGGATACAATGAGGTGGCATTTGGGGCTGTTGGTTTTTAAAGGGGAAAATAATTTATGGCAGGGAGATGTGTATATTTGAAAGGGGAGGCTGAGAATGTTAGCAGCTGACATGTTTCTCTTTTGTATACATCCTGCTTAATGCTGGACTGACTTCTCCATGCTTTTTAATAGCGCTCTCACTTTCCTGGTGCATGGGGCACAGAGTGCTATGACACCTTGGATTCAAGAATTGTTTAATCTGATTTCTGTACCTTCAGGATTAGTATTTGTCTCTTCTTCCTTGTTCTCCAAAAGATTGTTTTTGGTAATATTTAAAATTGTGATGTACTTTTCTCTTGCACTATATCTAATATTCTAGTTACCTCTGTTCCTATATTACCCCAGATGCCTTGAAGGCCACACCACTCATATTTATTATTAACCCCTCTGAATGTCTCATCCATTTTTAAAGATTATTTTTTATTTCAGAGAGAGAGAGCAGGCAAGAGAGAGCACGAGTGGGGTGAGGCAGAGGGAAAGGGAGAAGCAGACTCCCTGCTGAGTAGGGAGCCCTTCCCACCACCTCCCCTCCCGCTCCCCCACTAGATCCCATGACCCCAAGATCATGACCTGAGCCGAAGGCAGAGCCTTAACCCACTGAGCCACCCAGGCGCCCCTCATCCATTTTTGATACTCATTAAGAATTTGTTGGTTACGGGCGCCTGGGTGGCTCAGTTGGTTAAGCAACTGCCTTCGGCTCAGGTCATGATCCTGGAGTCCCGGGATCGAGTCCCACATCGGGCTACCTGCTCAGCAGGGAGTCTGCTTCTCCCTCTCCCGCTCCCCCTCTTGTGCTCTTTCTCTCTCTCACTCAAATAAATAAATAAAATCTTTAAAAAAAAAAAAAAAGAAAGAATTTGTTGGTTACATAGGAAGAATTTATTATAGCCTCTCCTGTTAGCTGATTTCCCTCCTTGGTGTTATTTCCAGAATTCGAGCCTCTACCTACTTTGCTGTCTTATTCCACAGCTCCTTAATCCATAGCCTTGTTAAAAAGATTCCCAGCTGCTTTAAAAAATGCTTTGAGTAAATGCCAGAAGGTACAAGTGGCATTTACTCAGAAAATATTTTTAGAGCAGCTGATGGTGTTTACAGTTAGAGTGATAATCGAAGGCATCATTTTCAATTCAGAAGCAAGTAAACAAAAGGGTCTTCTCAGCTTGAGATGTGTTGTCTTTACAAAACATTTGTCCAGCCTGGAGGAGAACAGCAGCTTTAACTTACTCTCACCCTTCATTCTCTTCTTGACACCACCCGCCACATTCCTACTTAGAACAAAACCACGTAGTCAAACAGTTTGCATTTGATTTATTTTATTTTTTTAATTAAAAATATTCTCAGTAGGTAGGATGGAACAAAATATAAAAAGTACAGAATGTTATACAGGGGAAAGTAAAGCTGTTTCCCACCCCTGCCTGTCTAGTTTCCTTCTCCAGAGACAAACACTATTAGTGGTTTCTTGTGTCTTCTTCAAGCTACATTTTACATATACGTAAATACACATGTATTTGATCCGAATGACATATACTGTGATGTATCTTGCCTTTATCACTTGAGTTATATCTTGGAGGTCCTATTACATCATTATATATAGTCCTGGCTTATGATGCTGGCATAACCTTTTATCATGCAGCTTAACTACCACTTAAGGAGTCTGCCTCCACTGATAACATTTGTGTTGTTTTACTATTATAAGCAAAGCTGCAATCAATATCCTTGCACACATGTCATTTTGGATATCTGTCAAATATCAAAAGAGGCATTTTTGGCAACAATTTCATGAGTCAATAGGCCTTTTTAGTTTTGGTGGATAGAGCCAATGAGCCCTTGTTGGATATTATAATTATCTGCATGCCCACCAACAGATCTGCTTCTCCAAACCTTCCCCAAACCTCTCATCAAACTTGTTGATTTCACCAATCTCGTAAATGAGAAAAGGGGATTTCACTGTAGATGAACTTGTATTTCTCCTTGACGTTGACCATCCTTTCATGTGGTAAGGGGGTTTGAGACTTTCTAACTTTTTTGTTCATGCCCCTCTCCATCTTTTCTATGAACTATCAACTTGATTTTTAGGATCTCTTTTTACACTAAAGAAAATAGATCTACTTGTGATATGCGTTGCAAATTTTTTCATAGATCATTTGCATTTTGACTTATGAAAGAATGTTTTGGGATGCTGAAATTAGGATTTTTATGTAATCTCTCCTCCTCTTCTTCCTCCCTCCTTTCCCTGACACCCCCTTTCTTTCTTCATTCCTACTTTTCTTTCTTTCTGCTTAAATGGACTACCCACTTCCAGATTATGAAAAACCTCTGATGTTTTTAGTTCAGTGCTTTGGTACTTTATTTCTACATGTATATTTCTTATCAATCCAAGAAGAACTTAGCATAGGCAAAGATGCAAACACATATCTTTACCTGGAAGCTGCTTGTTTTGTACCCTTCATGGATAATTCATCCTCCCCATTGTTACGCAGTAGCATCTTCATCATATGCCAGCTCTCAGTAAAATCTGGGTTCTTTGTTTCATTTCCTTTCATTTTGGTCCTGCATTTGAGGGCTGTACTGTACTTATCGATACGTTCTAATATCAGGTTGGGATAGTTCCCCTTCATTAACATTCTGGTTATTTTTCCTTATTTATTTTTCTATATGAACTTTAGAAGAAGCTCTAAGCAACTTAAGAGTTCATTCTTTTTTAAAAAAATTCTTTTTGTGTGTTTTTTAATGAATTAAAATACGTTACTGATCCTTTCTATCATGAAACATGGTGTGCATTTTTTATGTTTCCATATAGCATTTTAATGTTTGCCTCATGTATATTTTGTATGTTTTGTTAAGTCTATTCCAATATACTACATATTTCTTCTATAGTCTCTCTATATTAGTATTTTAATCGGGAAATTTTCTTCTAACTTTCATCTGGTTGTTGTTTGTGTAGAGCAGAGTATTGATTTTCGTATATTAATGTATGAAGGCATCTAACTGAATTCCGGTTCTAATTTCCAGTTTATTCTCTTGTGCTTTCCAGGTATACACATTATATCATATATAATTCATAATAATTAAACCACTTCCTCTCCAAATCAAAATATCTCTTATTTCTTTCTCTTGCCTAAATGCAATGGCTAAGACCTCCAGAACAATGTTAAATAATAGCAGGGACTGTGGACATTTTTGCCCAGTCATGCTTTGATTACTTCCCCATTAAACAGGACGTTTCTATGTTTGTATGAGAGACAGTAATAATAAGAATGTAGTCTTCTAGTCTTATTTAATTAGGAGGCTGTTTGCTTGTTAGTGAGAATAAATATTGAGTTTTATTAAAACCCCGTCAGTATCAGGGGTAGTTCTATTTTTCTTTTGATCTATTAATATGTTGAAATGTAATAATAAATTTCCTAATATGGAAACATCCCTGAATTCCTAAAGTAAACACCACTTATTCATGTGTTATGTTGCTCTAAATGTGCTTCCATTTGATAAATTTTATTAGGAGTTATGCATTGGGTTTTGGCACCACTGTTATTTGTAAGTAGAATTAAAAATTTTCCTTTTTTCCAAAGATTTGAAACAGTTTAAATTCATGCTGAGGTATCTATTTTGTAACGGTTTGATAGAATCCATTGAAAGCCTGGAACCTTGAACTTTTTTCTTTTTCAGGGGGAGTGGCCCTGGGTTGGAGGGACATAGTTCTTTGAGATCTTTCTCAATTGTTTCCGTGGTATTTAGTCTGTTTAGATTTTCTAACTCTTTTATGGTCATTTTTGATAATTTATATATTCTAGAAAGGCATTGATTTTATCTACATTTTAAATTTTAGAGTTGAACAAAGCAATCTTTTTATTTATTTATTTTATTATGTTATGTTAGTCACCATACAGTACCTCATTAGTTTTTTATGTACTGTTCCATGATTCATTGTTTGCATATAACACCTAGTGCTCATTGCCATACATGTCCCTCTTAATACCCATCACTGGACTAACCCATTCCCCCACCTCCCTCCCCTCTAAAACCCTCAGTTTGTTTCCTGGAGTCCATAGTCTCTCCATCTCCCCCTCTGATTTCCCCCCCTTCATTTTTCCCTTCCTTCTCCTAATGTCCTCCATGCTATTCCTTATGTTCCACACATAAGTGAAACTATATGATAATTGTCTTTCTTTGCTTGACTTATTTTACCCACCATTTGCATCGACATGGATGGAACTGGAGGGGATTATGCTAAGCATCTCTTTTTAGTCTTTAAATTTCCTTTCACTTGTATTATTTACCTGAACTTCTCTTTTATTTTGATCATTTTGTGCCTTTTCATTTTTTTTTGTGGATGCGGTTCGCTAAGGGTTTATCTATTTTACTGTGTTCCCCTTCAAAAAAGCAGCTTTTAAATGTCTGGAAGTACTAGAAAGAGAGGAGGAAAAAAAAGGGGAGAGAGAGAGAAGGAGAGAGAGAGGGGGAAGGAGAGAGAGAGATATTTAGCTGTATTTTAGTGGCTGAGTAGGAATATTCCAGAAAGATGGAATAGCACAAGCCAGATGGATACCAGGAGTGTAATGCCAGAGGTCAGTGAAATTATTGAAAGTTTAACACATGTTTCTTGAGGGAAAACTAAATGTCAGGCCTTGTTCTGGGAAACAAGTGGGAAAAAGACCCCATATCTCTAACCATAGAGTCTCTATTCTCACATGGGCAGAAGAGCTAGACAATGACCAGGCATACAGATAAAGCTACAAGGTGACTTGAGAGGGTAGTTAAGTATTATGATGGAAATACACAGGTGCTGTGATAGACATAACTGGAGTGGGGGTATATTTTGGGGTAGTCAAGGAAGGTTTCTTTTAAGGTGACTTTTAAGGAGGTGACTTTTAAGCCTTGACATCTGGAGACTGAGATGGAAGCAGCCATGGAAAGTCTGGAAAAGGAGGAGAATTTGAGTCAGAGAGATAGCAAGTTCTTTAGGTTTCAAACATGAAGGACTTTGTCACAATTCAGGAGCATGAAAGGGAGTGGCTGTGGCTGGAAAGTATCTAAGAGAGGAGGTTGAGGTCGGATGTGAGGTGGGAAGACAGCTGGGTACAGATCAGGGGAGTTGCCTGCCAACGGCTCTCAGCTTGCTCCCCAAGCATGGCCTTCTGCTGAAGGAAGCTGTCTTGCCCAAGGTGATTCCCTCTGCTCAGAAGCAACTTGTATCCAATGGTTGGTGTAGAGAGAGGTTAAAAAACCCAGTCCCTTGCTTCAGTTTGGGGCACCTCCGAAGGGCCACCAACATCTCCAAACCCCTCGTGGGATCAGATGAGGCTTTTGTTACAATTGAATCACAATTCAATGCCTGCGTCAGCTCAATCCTTCTTTCCTTACTCCTGGGCAGGTGCACCCAAGGGCCCTGCAGGCAAGTCCCCTTACATATGTGTCCTGAGGAACTGACCTAAGAGAGTTGGTACCAGGAATGATCGATTCAAGGAAACAGAATCCAAAATGGGATTTTGGAGCTGGGTCACCCACCCCCTGCCACTGCCTGGCGGTAAGGACCCTGTTGCTGGAGATGGGTAGAGCACTGATACTCCCCAGCATGTCAAACTACAGCCGTGCAGTTGTTAACATTTTCCCGCTGGTCACCTAGAGCGTGATTCCTGTAGAACAGAATGCTCTGGCAGGTGCAACATGGCAGACATTTGAGAGGCACAGGGGAAGCAGTAATTATAATGACTATGGAATTGGATGCCTCTTGCTAAGTACAAACGATGAGTTGGAAAAATTCAATAAAAGGTCAAGAGTGATTAATCATCAATTTAAGGCAAAATGTGAAAGTCAGAGAACCTTCTTGCCATTATGAAAGGAGCTGTCATATCCTGCAGCTGGATGAGGCCTAAGACTTAATTAAAAGAATGGCAGAGCTCCAGAGAAGGTGGTCCAATCCTCACCATCTGGACATCCAGCAGCACGCTGGTGCACCATGTTGATAATATCAACATGCTGGTCAGGCTAAATTCATAAGGACTGGCAAGACTACTAGCGGTCCCAGTGAAAGACATATTTCCAGAGGTAGGAGTAAATCCTATCAAGATTCAGGGCCTCCCACATCCGTGAAAGTTTTAGGAGCACGGTGGTCTGGGAACATATTCCATTGAAAGTAGTAGGTCTTCCCAATAGTGTGATCACTAAAAAGGAAGCATAATTCCTGGTAGGACTTTCTGTTTTCTAGAGCGACATGTTCAACACTTCACAGACTGCTCTGACCCATTTTCTAGGTGACATGGAAGGCTGCCAGTTTCAAGTGGGTTCCAGAACAGGGAAGGATCCTGTGGCCACCCCAGGCTGTACTATAAATAGCCCTGCTGCTCTGCCCAGATGCTCCATCAGGTCCTAAGGCATTAGGGGAATCTATGGGGCAAAAGACATTATGTGGACTTTGGCAAAGCCTATTAAGAGAATCAACTTAAAACCCTAAGGCTCTGGATTAAGGCCATGTCCTATTCATCAAAGAATTATACATATATGGAAAATAGCTCCTTGCATTGTTGGGCTTGGTAGGACACCTGCCAATGAAACATCACCTAACCATGGGGCCATAGTTGCCAATCATGGCATGGTTTTGTCAAATATGTCAAGTTTTAAGGTTGGATGGGCCCAGCAGCAATCCATACAAATGAGATTGGGCACAGGTAGGGACAGAAAGATAAGTAACCTGAATGAGTAAGTGATCCGGACCCACATATCATCAGCACGGTTGCACTAGATCCTTTCCTTCAGCTCACACCTCCTATGGCTGTGGGGTGTGTGGTGTGGTGTAGTGTGGTGTGTGTGTGTGTGTGTGGTATAATATGGTATGTATGTGTATGGTGTGAGGTGTGTGTGTATGTGTGTATGTGACTCCCATATAACTCCTTACAACCCTGAGGAAAATGGTGGAATTTGTGGCCCCAAAACATAGCTATGAGGGGGAAATTCTCCCAAGTGGGCACAGATTTGGGCAGTGCTTTGGTCATTGACTTTCTATGGAGTGAGAAGTGCTCCCCAATAAGAACATATACAATTCATAAGCAATGGGAATGGCTTTGCTGCTTGGTCAAGTGTCTGGGAGGGGAAGGATTCAAAGATCAAGGACAAGAAGGTCTGGGCAAAGATGTTACCAGATGGAAGAAATGGGACAAAATAGGAAGATTTTTGTTTTTCATTGAGAGCTCCCTCTTAGGAAGAGGTATACAACAACCAAGTGGACAGAATGGTTTGGTCAGGGGAAGTCAGCCAGCCTCCGACATCAGACACTCCCCTGTTGGCACAGCGAACCCATGACTGGAGTAGCCACGGATGGAGGATGTGACTGGACCCACCACCATGGAGCCCACATGGCAGCTCAGTAGAAGGAGCCCACGGCACAGCAAGAGCTGCCATGGGCCCATGACATGGACCTCTTTCTCTCTCATATATCACACCACGCAGAAACTGACAGGTTCATAGAGGCTTCTGAAGGTATGGCTGGGGCACCAGCTTAGAGATGACACCCACAAGGTGAGGGCATCATCTTCCAAGATGCAGGACACACCCTAAATCAGCTGTCTTTCTCTTGTGTCCCCAATGGGGAGAACACGCGTGTTGGAAACCAAGGGGAAGATACAGGAGTGGCCTCGCTTATCAGCACTTTCAATGACTTGTTTGGGGGATTGTATTTTCTCTTCCTACAACCCTAAGTTCTATGGGTTTTGAGGTTCTGGGTCCTCAGAGTGCTAATGCTTTCACCAGAAGATAGTAAGAGTCCAATTAAACTTTTAGCTGTTGCTGCCATCTGGTCATTTCTGGCCTGTTGTGTCAAGCAGACAGCAGGCTAGGAAAGGAGTCACCACCGTGACAGGAGTAAGTGACCCTGACTGTCATAGAAAGTAGGGTCACTGTTACACAGGGGAGGGGGAAGAAATATTTGTGGCACCTAGGTGATTCAACAAGGTGTCTCTTGGTCCTACTACTACTACACTGGCCACTTGTGACTGAGAATGGAGAAGGGCCTAGTGACCAGCGGCTCAGACCCTTCAGGGAACAAGAGTCCAGGGCACTCCACCAGGAAACCCTGTAGATAGGATAGCTGAAGGTATGGGGTGCATGTAGGGGTGGGGTTAGAACAGCTAACAGAGGAGGAAGATGATGAGTCTCAGCTGTGGCCCTGGGGCCAGTCCCAACCTTGGTCTTGAAAGTTTTCTCCAGGAAAAGAAACCAACCAGTGTTCCAGAGAAGCTGCTCCCAGATGGGGTTAACTTATTATCTGAAGCAATTGGATCCAAGAGGCACAAAGAATGGATTTAGTAGATGCTACAATGTGGCCCCAAATCCCTCCTCAGAGCCAAGGACTTCATACGTGCTGGGTGTATTGGCTGCTGACACCCCCCAGCTGAAATCCACTCTCACCAAATTGTCCTCTGCCAAAAGGTGCTGCCCATCCTAAGGTTATGCACCGCCCCCCACCCAAGGGCCAATCTGCTTCCATTATTAGGAGATGTAAGCATAAAAAGACTGGCCCTCTTACCTCAGTTTGGGACCTTTCTGAGGGGCCATCCAGTCTCCAGAGTCCTGCCCACCCCTGGGGTCAGTGGAGGCTCTGTTGAGACTGGTTCACCATTTACCTTCTCCCTCTGTCCATCCCTCTCTGTAATGTCTTTTAAGATATGTCCACAAATAATTTGGTATTTCTTCCCTCAAAAAATGGAGCTTAATTCCCTCCTCTTGTGTGTGGTCTGGACTTAGTAACTCTAGTGAATAGATTAGTGGCAGACATGATGGGAGAGGGAGAAGCAGGCCTCCTGCGGAGCAGGGAGCCCGATGCGGGGCTCCATCCCAGGACCTGGGATCATGACCTGAGCCGAAGGCAGACGCTTAACAACTGAGCCACCCAGGCGCCTAATTGGTTATTGCTTTAAGCTGAAGAATTTGGGGATATTTTTTTTACATGATAGGTAGCAAATACACTCCCTTATGAATGTTGCCTTTGAAAGAACTTCCCAATGAACTTCTTCCCTGCAAATCTCCACCTCGGAGTCTGTTTCCTACAAAATCCATCCTAAGAGTTCTCTCTTATGCCTTAGGTAAAGGCATATAGATGTTAAAGGGTGCTTTTTCTGAGGGATGCTGCATAATTTATTGTTGCTGACTGTAGGGAGACCAATATATGGCAGTGACATGGAGGGAGATGAGAAAGGAGGTCTTCTAAGCCAGGCTAAGGAAATATAACTTTGCCTTGTAGGCAGCTGGGGAACCAGTGAAGGCTTGGGGACAAGAAGAACACTCTAGAAGCAGAATGAAGGATAGATAAAATGGAGAGATTAGCAATAGGGAGAGAAATCTGGAGTCCATTGTGATGTTTGGACAAGAAATCAGGAAATAAATTACCCTCAAACCTCCCGTGGGGGGGCCACTAGAATGGGGGTAATAACACTACTTGCTTGATAGGGAGCTGTTTTAGGATTAAATGAGACACTTAGAACAGTGAGCACGGAGACTCATTGTGTGTTAGGTAAATGTGTGCTAGGTTGGGAGGCATCTCCATGGCCAGAGATTTTACCAGTCAATATTGGAACATCCCAGAGTTTGGGGGAGAGGGAGGGGACATCCCAACTAGTTCAGTTGGGCAGACAATGGTGTGACTCAGGGTAAGGTCAGGGTCCTAGGAAAGTTAAGGGAAGTTGTGTTGGGTCCATGGTCACCATTCCAAATTCAAAGCCTTGCTCCCTCACTCAAATGTGGTTTGTGCTCTTGATAAAGGCAACTGGAAAGAGAAGGAATGACCTGCCCCTGCGACAGTGAGAATAAATCCAGAACTCCTGTTTTGCTGATACTGGATCAGCAAAGACAAAGTCTCCCAAGGAAACAGTGTGACGGAGGCCTGTCCATCACCAGTCCCCATATCCCTTCCTCTGCTCTCCCTCCATAAAGTGGACCCATTACTAGAGACTTCTAAGGAAGAGGACGATGGGCTTCAGATGCTTTAAATTGACAAGTTCTTGCTGCCTCTCTCATAGGTCACGATTTCCCACTTTGCACATGGTCTAAAAGGCTTTCTCTGATATTTCAGTTGCTGGCTCCAGCTAATGGCCTGGCTAGCCAGAGACGCTATTGAATATCTATGTAATTAAGAAAGTATCAGATATCATGTGGAATAAAGAGGAAGTTTGTGGCAAAGCAGATAAGGTGGACAAACGCCATATGAATACTCAATCAAAAATAAACCTCTTGAGAACAGTGTCCTGAGACGAGGATCTTTACCTGGCTCTGCCATCCCTGGGCTCCAAAATTTGGACTCTAAAACTGTAGGCAGTGTCTGCCTGAACCAGGGTTTCATGTGTAGAACCATTTCATGGGAGTCTTTTAACTTGGGATTTTCTGAAGATGACAAGGGAGCTCGTGGAGAACCACCAAGCCCACGTTCTAGAGTGGAACTGACATCCAATTGTCTTAGCTTGAATGACTTCTTTGAAAGAGAGACTGTGACAGGGGCTTCTGTGCAGGGAGTTTATCTGGGGGAGGGGGGTGAGTCCAAGGAACAGGAGTGGGGTTCTAAGAAGAGCATGCATGTCCAGGTCTGAGCACAGGTGCTGTTCTGGGTGCTGTTCTGGCCGCAGGGGTGCGTCTTGTGGATAAGCTCTAATTCATTTAACCACTTGCCTATCTATTCTTTGTTATTTAGGTTGATCCTGTTTCTTCTCCTGTGAAAAACAGTATTTGGAAACGTCCCTGTGCATTTATCTTGGCAAACATAGCTGATTTCCCTAGGATCAATTGTAAAACTGAAATGACATAATTTTTCTTTATAAATGTTGCAGGCAGTTGTTACCTATCCTTAGCACTTTTTATTCTGATTATAAAAGGGATACATGCTCAGAGCAGGAAATTTAGAAAAAGCAGAGAAACACAAAAATGTATTTAAAAATGTATTTTACACAAAAATACAAAAGCAGCTTGCTTTTCCTAACTTGAGAGTTATACCATCAGTATTTCTCTGTGCTGTTTAAAATTTTAAAAAACACACGGTCCCTTAAGGGCTGAAACATGCTTCATTGGGGCATTACAGCTTTACTCGATCAAGCATTTTCTTATTTTTGGATATTTCCAGTGTAGCTATGTTTTTGCTTTTGGATACTGTGCTAAGATGAACACACTTTCTGTCAATCATTTCTACACTTCTGATTATCTTATTAGGTTAGATCCTTAAAAAAGGATTATTAGGTCAGATAATAGGCCATGTTTTTATATTCAAGAAAAAACGAGCTCCTTCACAAGTCCTTGAGAATTGGCACCTAGCAGGTGCTTGGTAAATATTTGTTAAATGGGTATGCAAATTTTAAAGCCCTAGTTCATAGTGCCAAAACATTTTCCAGACAGGCTGTGTTCATTTACGTTCCCACCGATACAAAGATGATTTTATGCCACATTCATCAACATTCACTATTATAATTTCCTTTTACCTCTGACTGTTAAAATAACAGCCTTGTTTTAATTTTTATCTCTCTGAATTGTAGTGTGTTTTTCCATGTGTTTTTTGGCCATTGATATTTCTTCTGCAAATTATTTATTCAGAATTTTGCCCATTTTTTGTGGGGGGGTGTTGGTCTTTTAATATGAAATACAGATATCTGTATATATCTGGATATATATACTTTCTGTAACTCTTGGGCTATCCAACTTTCTTGTAATATTCCCCCAGGCTGTCATTTGCCTTTCATTGGTCTTTTGATTTTAGTTTTGAAATGAATACAATTGACTTCAAATTTCATCAGATCTAGTAGACTTTTCTTTTTGATATCTTGCTTTGCTTTTAGAGTGGAAAAGGTGGCCCATATCCCGATATCAATGAAATATTTTCCTCTAGAATCATTTATGGTTTATTTTATTTTGTATGAACCCTGTTATCCATCCAGTATCTAATTTGTGGAAGGCACGATGCGAACAAATTTTATTTCTTTTCCAGACAGCCAACTTAACACCGATTTTGGTTCATCTAGTTCTTCCTGTTGTTTCACTGATGCCCCCTTTATGGTATACCGAGTTCTTGCAAATTCTAGGATCTGTTTCAGGGATTCAGCCATGCTGCCAGGGTTTTGTGTTGGTGCCACAACTTCTTATTTGTTGAATATCTACAATACCAAGTAGGAAATTTTCATATAATTTTTAAAAACTTGCAGCTATTTTATCTATGTGTGGCATGCAGTGGCACCATGGAGAGTGAGGAGGTGGCTCAGAGAACTAGTCCCCAAGCCTGTTGCCAAGTAATTGGATGGCGCCTGAAAAACTCCAGGACCCCTGTGGTCCCCAGTTTTCTCATTGGCTGTGTGGGTACAGTCAGGTTGACCTGGTTGTTGACTTAATTCAGCTAAGGTTAGAGTTCATCATAGGGCAATTCTCAGCTTTCAGCATTCCATAAATGTTTCCTATTAACATTATTTTTTTTTAAAGATTTTATTTATTTGACAGAGAGACACAACAAGAGAGGGAACACAAGCAGGAGGAGTGGGAGAGGGAGAAGCAGGCTCTCCCGCCAAGCAGGGAGCCCGACGCGGGACTCGATCCCAGGACCCTGAGATCATGACCTTGAGCCGAAGGCAGATGTTTAATGACTGAGCCACCCAGGTGCCCCACATTATTGTTTTAATCCCCATTTTCCTTATGGATACAATTTTGGGGTTTGGCATTATATTAGGGTTTTCCAGAGAAACAGAAAAGACTATAATGTGTGTGTGTGTGTGTGTGTGACTGACTGTAGAGAGAGGAGGAGGCAGAGAGACAGAAAGACAGAGCTGGCAGGCAGGCTAGAGACTAAGGGAAGGGTTCCTTCTTCGGGGGACCTCAGTCTTTCTTGTTTTTAGGCACCCAAGATGCTTCTTCACTGGACTACCATCGGACAGACTAGAGGGTAGCTGTCTCCTTCCTCAGCTCTCTTCTGCAAAGTATCCAGACCACAGTTAGCCTCTGTCTCCACTGAATCTATTCTTCTCTTCCCAACTGCCTTTTGCCATAATGCAGACTGTTTCTGAGATTGCCCCTAAACTTGAACTTCTTCACATTCTGTTGCAAATGAAGTCAGATCTTTTAGAAACTGTTAGGTGTTTCCCCCAAAGAGACTGAGCAATCTGTTATGATGTCCTGATTCTCCCCCAGGCAAAATATCTGAGCCCTGGCTCTGGACATTGGGGTGGGAACAATGGTGCCCTTCTCTCTGAGTGATACCCCTGTTTTAGGAACACTCAGTAGAGAGGATGAAGTGGTTTCAGCTATCCTTAGCTTGTCTCCCCCATCACGAAACCTGTCTTATAAGCCAAGACAAAAGCCACTGGGGTCTAGTTATTTTCAGTAACACCATACCCAAGGTGAGACCTCCATCCCAACAACTGGGTCTGGGTGAAAGAAGGGATCTGTCACTTCTCAACTACACTCACCCAGAATGTAGCCTCAATAACAACTGAAGGCAAGATGGAAAATGCTGATGTCTTGCCGTCCCTGGGCAGATTGCCCTCCTTCTGGGACCTTAGGGAGAAGGGATTCTGGGGCTGCATCAATCTGGAGTGGTTTCTGTCTTGCTGATCTCAGAGTGGGGAGGGAAGAAGTGGGTTTCGGTTCAAATGTGACAGGTTCTTATTGTTCTCACCAAGATTTAGTAGATTTTCTTGAGTAAATGTTTCTTCCTTTGCTGGATGCTATTAGGATCATTTCCAGAGACTAAATGTTTGTTTTTAAAAATAATTTTCACCAGTTTCTCTGGGGAGTAGGTCTGTGGAACTCACACTTCCATGCCCACAGTGGAGCTTGCCAATTGTTATTTTTGTTTGTTTGTTTGTTTTTACAAATGCTCTGGGGATAGAACTTTTTGCCTTGAGGAGCTTTGAATTAGGTGAAATGGTGGCAAACCCTGAAAATCAGGCTTTTCCAGGTAGATGACAGACAAGTCAAATGGTGATATTTTCTGTCATTTTTAAGATGTTCCTCACCCTGTCTTTCCCATCCAATATCTTCTAGGTCTTCATAGCTATCAGGATTGTGAGACTTCTTGTTTTCAAGGGTAACATTTAATTAGCAAGAGGGTTCTAGGTCAGAGGGCAAGTTAAAATATCACACAATTCACTGTTCTTTCCAACATTCTACATGTTCATTGCTAGTGTTCAGAAATACTATTTGTGTATTTTATCTTGTAACCTGAAGACTTGTTGAACACTCACTTATTATTTCTTGGAGGGTTTTTTTTTTTTTTTGATTCCTTGTTATTTTCTATGTAAACAACATATCATCTACAAACAGGGACAGTTCCTACCCAATGTTTCTTACTGTCAGTCTAGCTTTTATTTCCTTTTCTAGCTTCAAACACATTATGTGAATAAGAGTGGTGAGAGTGGATACTCTTGCCTTGTCTTGGATCTTAGGTGGAAAGCATTCAGACTTTCACCATAAAGTATGATATTTCCTGTAGGTTTTTGGTAAATGCTCCTCATGAAGTTGAAGAAGTTCTCCTTTATTACTACTTTTCTAAGAGCTTTGTCATGAATGGGTGTTGAATTTCATCAAGTATTTTTTCTGTATCAGCTGATAAAATCATGTGATTTTTCTTCTTTGGCTTGTTAGCATTATGGGTTATGTTGATTCCTATTTGAATATTAATCCTCTCTAGTATCACTGAGATAAACCCCATTTGGTCATTGTGTATAATTCCTTTTATTTTTTTTTAATAATTCATTTCAAATATTGCTGAATTCTATTTGCTAAAATAAGTAGCTATTTCTCTTATTGCTTTTACAAGTTTGACTGCAATGTTTCTTGGTGTGGATTTCTTTGAGTTTATCCTGTTTGGCTTTCACTCCTTGAATCTGTAGGTTTGTTTCTTTTGACAATTTTGGGAAGCTTTCTCCTATTATTTCTTCAAGGACTTTTCAGTCCTACTCTGTTTCTTTTCTTTTATATTCTTTTCTTTTTTTCTTCTCTTTCTTTTTTTTAAAAGATTTTATTTATTTATTTTGAGAGAGAGAGAGAAAATGAGTGGAGGCAGAGGGAGAAAGAGAGAATCTCAAGCAGACTTCATCCACACTGAGAGCGGAGCCCAGTGCAGGGCTAGATCTCACAACCCTGAGATCATGATCTGAGCCGAAATCAAGAGTCAGATGCTTAGCCCACTGAACCACCCAGGTGCCCCCTGCTCTCTTTCTTTTATCCTTCCAGAAAAATCATCCCATAGTTCTCTGTGTGTGTACACACACACATTCTCTCTCTCTCTCTCTGTTGCTTCTATTTCTAAGGGTAATTTCTATTATTCTTTCAGTCCATGTATCCTTTCCTTTGTCCCCTCCGTCTGCTGTTAAGCCCATTCCTTGAGTTTTTAATGTCAGTTGTTACGTTTTTCAGTCTCAAAATTTCCATTTGATTCTTTCTTTTTTTTTTTTTTTAAAGATTTTATTTATTTATTTGAGAGAGAGAATGAGAGACAGAGAACATGAGAGGGAGGAGGGTCAGAGGGAGAAGCAGACTCCCTGCCGAGCAGGGAGCCCGATGCGGGACTCGATCCTGGGACTCCAGGATCATGACCTGAGCCGAAGGCAGTCGCCCAACCAACTGAGCCACCCAGGCGCCCTGATTCTTTCTTTATAGTTCTATTTCCTTGCTGAGATTTTTTTACCTTTTTCATTTGTTTCAAGTCTGTTGATATTGCTCATTGAAGTGCTTTTCACGATGACTGCCTTAAAATCTTTTAAAAAAATTATTATATTCAGTTGGCCAATATATATTACATTATTAATTTTTGATGTAGTGTTCAATGATTCATTGGTTGTGTATAACACCCAGTGATCATCACACCACATGCCCTCCTTAATACCCATTGCCTGGTGACCCCATCCCCCCAACCCCTCCCTTCTGTAACCCTCAGTTTGATTCCCAGAGTCCAGAGTCTTTCATGGTTTGCCTCCCTCTCTGATTTCTTCCCATCAGATTTCCCTCCATTCCCCTATGGTCCTCTGTGTTATTCCTTATGTTCCACATATGAGTGAAACCATATGATCATTGTCTTTCTTTGCTTGGCTTATTTCACTTAGAATAATCTTCTCCAGTTCCATCCATGATGATGCAAATGGTAGGTATTCATCTTTTATGATGGCTGGGTCATATTCTATTGTATATATGAACCACATCTCCTTTATCTATTCATCTGTTGAAGGACATCTCTGTTCCTTCCAAGTTTGGCTACTGTAGACATTGCTGCTATGAACATTGGGGTGCATGTGCCCCTTCTTTTCACTACATCTGTATCTTTGGGGGTAAATACCTAGTAGTGCAATTGCTAGGTTGTAGGGTAGCTCTATTTTTAACATCTTGAGGAATCTCCATACTGTTTTCCAGAGTGGCTGTACCAACTTGCATTCCCACCAACAATGTAAGAGGGTTCCCCTTTCTCCACATCCTTGCCAACATTTGTTGTTTCCTGTCTTGATAATTTTAGCCATTTTAACTGGTGTAAGGTGGTATTTCATTGTGGTTTTGATTTGTATTTCCCTGATGTCTAGTGATGTTGAACATTTTTTCATGTGTCTGTTAGCTATTTATATGTCTTCTTTGGAGAAGTGTCTGTTCATGTCTTCTGTCCATTTCTTGACTGGATTATTTATTTTTTGGGTGTTGAGTTTGAGAAGTTCTTTATAGATCTTGGATACCAGCCCTTTAACTGTAATGTATTTGCAAATATCTTCTCTCATTCCGTGGGTTGTCTCTTAGTTTTGTTGACTGTTTCCTTTGTTGTGCAGAAACTTTTCATGAAGTTTTGATGAAGTTCCAAAAGTTCATTTTTGGTTTTGTTTCCCTTGCCTTTGGAGATGTGTCTTGAAAGAAGTTGCTGTGGCCAATGTCAAAAAGGTTACTGCCTATGTTCTTCTCTAGGATTTTGATGGATTCCTGTCTCACATTGAGGTCTCTCATCCATTTTGAGTTTATCTTTGTGTATAGTGTAAGAGAATGGTTCAGCTTCATTCTTCTGCATGTGGCCATCCAATTTTCCCAGCACCATTTATTGAAGAGATTGTCTTTATTAGTTGACCATAGAGTTCAGGGTCCGTTTCTGGGGTGTCTATTCTGTTCCATTGATCCATGTGTCTGTTTTTGTGCCAATACCAGGCTGTCTTGATGATCACAGATTTGTAATATAACATGAAGTCAGGCATTGTGTTGCTCTCAGCTTTGGTTTTCTTTTTCAACATTCCCCTGGTGATTTGGGGTCTTTTCTGTTTCCATACAAATTTTAGGATTGTTTGTTCCAGCTCTGTGAAAAAATGTCAATGGTATTTTGATAGGGATTGCATTGAAAGTGTAGATTGCTCTGGGCAGCATAGACATTTTAACAATGTTTATTCTTCCAATCCATGAGCATGGAATGTTTTCCTATCTCTTTGTGTCTTCCTCAATTTCTTTCATAAGTGTTCTGTAGTTTCTAGAGTATAGTTCCTTTACCTCTTTGGTTAGGTTTATTCCTAGGTATCTTATGGTTTTTGGTGCTATTGTAAATGGAATCAATTCCTTAACTTCTCTTTCTTCAGTTACATTGTTAGTGTACAGAAATGTAACTGATTTCTGTGCATTGATTTTGTATCTTGCCATGTTGCTGAATTGCTGGTGAGTTCTAATAATTTGGGGGTGGAGTCTTTTGGGTTTTCCACATAAAGTATCATGTCACCTACAAAGAGGGAGAGTTTGACTTCTTTGCCAATTTGAATGCCTTTTATTTCTTTTTGTTGTCTGATTGCTGAGGCTAGGAGTTCTAGTACTATGTTGAACAATAGTGGTGAGAATGGGCATCCCTGTTGTGTTCCTGACCTTTATATATGTGTATATATGTGTATTCACTGTGGGCTTTTCCTAGATGGCTTTTATGATATTGAGGTATGTTCCCTCTATCCTTATATTTTGAAGAGTTTTAATCAGGAAAGGATGCTGTATTTTGTCAAATGCTTTTTCTGCATCAATTGAGAGGATCGTATGGTTCTTCTCTTTTCTTTTATTCATGTGCTCTATCACTTTGATTGATTTCCAAATGTTGAACCACTCTTGAATTCCAGGAATAAATCCCACCTGTTCATGCTGAATAATCCTTTTAATATACTGTTGGATCCTATTGGCTAGGATCTTGTTGAGTATTTTGGCATCCATGTTCATCAGGAATATTGGCCTGTAAGTCTCCTTTCTCATGGGGTCTTTTTCCGGTTTTGGGATCAGGGTAAACCTGGCCTCACAGAACAAGTTTGGAAGTTTCCCTTCCATTTCTATTTTTTTGAAACAGTTTTAGTAGAATAGGTATTATTTCTTCTTTAAATGTTTAGTAGAATTCCCCTGGGAAGCCATCTGGCCCTGGACTCTTGTTTTTTGGGAGGCTTTTGATTATTGCTCAATTTCCTTACTGATTATTGGTCTGCTCAGATTGTATACTTCTTTCTGTTTCAGTCTGGGTAGTTTATAAGTTTCCAGGAATGCATCCATTTCTTTCAGATGGCTTAAGTTGTTGGCATTTAGTTGCTGGCAATAATTTCTAATAATTGTTTCTATTTTCTTGGTATTAGTTGTGATCTCTCCCCTTTCATTCAAGATTTTATTAATTTGCATCCTTTCTCTTTTCTTTTGGATAAGTCTGGCCAGAGGTTTATTGATCTTATTAACTCTTTCAAAGAACCAGCTTCTAGTTTCATTGATCTATTCTACTGTTTTTCTGGTTTCTAGTTCATTGATTTCTGCTCTAATCTTTATTATTTCTGCTTGGTTTAGGTTTTATTTGCTGTTCTTTCTCTAGATCCTTTAGATGTAAGGTTAGATTGTGCATTTGGGATTTTCCTAATTTTTTGAGAGAGGCTTGGATGGCTATATATTTCCCTCTTAGGACCGCTTTTGCAGTATCCCATATGTTTTGAACCAATGTGCTTTCATTCTCATTAGTTTCAATGAATTGTTTAAGTTCTTCTTTAATTTCCTGGTTGACCCAATCATTCTTTAGTAGTATGTTCTTTAGCTTCCAAGCATTTGAGTTCCTTCCAAATTTCTTCTTGTGGTTCAGTTCCAGTTTCAAAGCATTGTGGTCTGAAAAATGCAGGGAAGAATCTCAATCTTTTGGTATCAGTTGAGACCTGATTTGTGACCCAGTATGTGGTCTATTCTGGAGAAAGTACCATGTGCACTCGAGAAAAATGAGTATTCTGTTGAATATACAATCAATACATGGCATCATTAATCTCTTCAATCCTTTTTTCATGTGTTACTAGCTGCCTATCCCTGTTTTCCTCAGCTTCCTTCCTTTCCATCAGCTTATCTTCCAGATCACTGATTCTCTCTTCTGCCTCATTTACCCTGGCTGTTAGAATATCCAGTTTAGACTGCATCTCATTCACAGAATTTTTATTTTGGCCTGATTACATTTCATTTCAGCCCTTAGAGATTCTATATTGTCACTAATGCTTTTTTCAAGCCTAGCTAATGACTTTATGATTGCTATCCTGAATTCTATCTATAACATCTTGCTTATATCCATATCCATTAGTTCTGTGGCAGAGGACATTGTCTCTGGTTCTTTTCTTTGTTGAGAGTTCTTCCTCCTAGTCATTCTGTTGAGGGATGGTTGAGTGAGTGATCAGAGTCCAAAATATCAACCACAACCCAAGCAAGATTCACCCTAGCAAAATCTGGAGTGATCAGAAGCCACCACTGAAAAACAAAGCCAAAATGAAGTTGATATAATAAACATTAGTTGAAATGAAGAAAAAGGTAAAAAGAAAAAAGAAGAAAAGCATAAGAAAAAGAAAAAAAAAGAAAAGGAGAATATATCTGAAAAATAAAGAAGTCATGAGTCAACACCTGGAGCTCAATATATTATTTTCCCCTGGTGTTGAGATTTTACAGTCTTATGGGATCCATAGGGTTGTTGTCCACCTGTTCTTCCAGCCTGTCTTCTGGGGGAGGGGCCTGCCGTGCTGTTTCTCCGGTAACCTTGCCTGTGTGGAGTTGCCCCACCCCCTGTCAGGGGGATGGGCTCAGTGGAAATTGGTCTTCTGTGTGTCTTTTGTTCCTTGGAGGCTTTCCACACCTCTTCCAAGCATCAGAGCAAAAATGGCTACACCCAAACCTCTGACCCAGAGCAGAAAACTCAGTCTGCCCTCTTTAATAAACCCTCAGGACAGTCTCCACTTCTGTATGTTTTGTGGAAAACTGTAGCCTCCCGAGGTGTGTGATCACAGCAACTCTCTCAGAGGTAGTCCCAGGGGCCCGGGAGTGCCACTGCCCTTTGTGCTTCTAAAACCATGTGTGGCTGTGGGCTCCTGTGCATGCCTGAAGCTCCTGGATCGTGTCTGGGTGCCGCTCTAATGTCCTTTCTAGGTCGCTACCGCCCTGTGAGTTTTTGCCCTGTCAGGCACAGGTTCCAGACTTTTTCAGTCTGCTCAGGAAAACAGCAGTTACCGACAGCCCCAGCTTGTGGTTTATGGTGATCGGAGCTGAGAATCCCTTCCTGGGCTCGCTGACCCTAACTTGCTTCCTGACTCCACTGTTCAGTGGAATAATCTCAATCTCAGGCTCCCCCTTATGCTCTGTGGCTCTTGTATCCTGAGACCACAATGCCCTACCTAGAATTCTGCCTTTTCATTTACAGAGCTCCTTTCAGAGAGGGATGTCTTTCACTAGAGCAGATTTCTAAGGGTTCCGATTTTGTGCTCTGGTGTTATATCACTTTCCAGGAGCCAGCTTATGGCGGCTCCCTCTCCCTTCTGATTATCTTTGATATCTCCCCCCAGATTCACAACGCCACACGTCCCACCTTGCAAAAAGCAGCCGCTTTTCTGCTTGTAGAGATCCAGATATATACTCTTACATCTCAGGCTGATTCCATGGGTGTTCAAAATGTTTTGATAGACGTCCAGCTAAATTCAGGGGACTAGTTGAAATGGGGTCCCCTACTCCTCCACCATCTTGCCTCTCCTCCAGGCAACAAAGTTCTTGTTGTGTCCAGGACTCCAAAGGCATGGGCTCTGGCCCTGGGCACAGTCCGTGCTGTCCACCGATGGCGCCACCACTTCCCCTGTGTCCCCTGCAGCACCTCTCACTGCCAGCTGCCACATTCTGCTTTAACATCTTTGTCAAATAATTCTAACATGTCTGTTAAATCAGTATTGGGCATAGAGTCATTGCTTTTTTTTTTAATCAGCAGGAAGCTCCAGAAGGAGAATGCCCAAGAAGTGACCCCTCCTTTGAGGATAGGAGTTGGTGGATAAATACCCCTGTTTCCTCTTCCCCTTTGGCTGTTTTGCACATAGACTCTCAGAATATCTCTAATAATGCTGATCCATTGCCCATAGTGGTAACCTGCTCATTATTATTCTATTGATTAACTTTTCTCCCCCCCCAGCTCATTTTTCCATTTCCTTACCATGCTTGTAGCGATCACTTGTGAAATAAACAATATGTAACAAAATCCATGTCTTCGAATCTTCTGGGTTATTTTTTTTTTCTTCAATAGTAGCACAGGTGGGAGGTGAGGGTGAATGAAGACATATACTGACAACTTTCCGTATTCCCTTTTATACAGACCTGGGTAAATGGAATTAGGACAAGAAACATAATATTTATATACTAATCGATATAGCCTGCCCACCACACATATAGATTTTTTAACTTATAATACCTCGTCCACTTTGCATTGAAGTCATGTTATCTGTGATATAACCTATTTAACTTTGAGAGTGTCTCTATTTTGTGTCAAACTCAACAACATTAGAGTTACATGTATTTCAGATTCTCAGTTAAAACAAAATGGTGCATTGGCAACATGACTTTATGAAATATTACCCAATTATTCTCAAATATTCTTATTCTTAGTCTCAAGCATTCTCAAATATTACCAGGTTGAGTCATTAGAAACTCATTCTAGCCTCTGTTTTGATCTGTGACTTTTTAAAAGGTCACCTTGTCTTCTCTCTTTGAGCCCTAGCTCTTATAATACTTTAGTCAGCGTCGTAAAAATTCTGACCTGATCACCAAAAGATGATCAGGCTTCTGGAGTGGGGACTTGAGAGTAGCACCCAGAGCTGCCTGAGAAGAGAGTAAGTGCTTCTCTAAGTTGGGTCTGATTGTACTGTTTCTATTCAGTGTTCCAGGAAGAGAAATTCTTCTTGATTAAAGGGGAAAAAAAATGGCAATTTTTACCAGTGCTTGTTCAACATAGGTTATTTTGACAAGGACATATTTGAGTAATTCTGGGTTATGGAGTGAAAATGACAAGTTTTATTTATTAGCCTCAATTGGCAGTAAGATATACCACAGTGAATACAGCTCAGCATTCCTGCAGGGCAGCCACGGGGAGAGGCTGCACATTTTAAGCACATTCTCAGTGTTCCAGTTATATTATGAAACCAAAGAAGTGATAAATGTAGAATTAAGAAACACAAGAGATATATATCTCAGTCTCCAGACTCAGATGTCTAATAAATATATTTGATTTGTTTTACCATGACACCCATGAATATTTCAAGCCTGTTTCTGCCAGAGTGACAGAACCTAGGGATAGAGCACTTTGTTCTCTAGGAGGAAATTCTTTCAAGAGGCAAGGAGGGGCGCCTGTATGGTTCAGTCTGTTGAGTGTCTGACTCTTGGTTTGGCTCAGGTCATGATCTCAGTGTTGGGAGATAGAGCCCATGGGGGGCTCTGTGCTCAGTGGGGAGTCTGCTTGAAGATTCTCTCCCCTGCCCCTCTCCCTGCTTGCATGCACGCTCTCTCTCTCTCTCAAATGGATAAATAAATCTTAAAAAACAAAACAAAACAAAACAAAAAACAGGTGTGAAGGAAAAAAGAAATGGGAAAAACAATGATGAAAGAGGGGCAAGAGGGTGGTCTGCAGGTCCCAGAGGCCAGGAAGTGATAAGAAGGACACCTCAAAGATTGCCCACAGGACAGAGGGGCTGCTGTGTGGATGTGAGTGGTCCTGCCCTGGACTGCACCAGCCAGGACTCTCAGTTCTGAAAACCAGTGGGATGGGCTATCTGCGAACCATCTTCTCATGCCCTTCTTTTCCACCTTGCAAGGCATTGGCTGGCACTGGTGTTCGAGAGAATCTACCTGAAGGAGCTGAAATTTGACCTCCCAGGTTTATCACCTGACCACACCCTGATTATACCAGCATTCTGCTGTGGCTTAAAGGATTTTCTCTTCCAGATTTTATACCATCAAGGAAAGAAAGAGTTTGAAAGTGGCATGGCTCTTCAGTGATATTCAGTCTCTCTCTCTGTGTCTCTCGATTTTGTTCTAGAGATCTTCATAAGTTGAAATCTTACTCAGACTCCAATCCATACAAGAGATGGAGGCAGAGCTCCCCTATGTGAAGTGAGCTGCGGAGTGTGATGCTCCAGAAATCCTGGCAAGCTGGAGGTTAGGAGAACCAGGTTCCCGCTTGGGTCCCGCCCCTATCAAACCTCCCACTGGTTAATAAAATCAGACATAGTCGACTTACCATAGTTTCTTGTCAGTTCTGTGAGACATAAGGCAGTGACAAGGTTGAATTTTCCCTGAAGGCTAAGAAAGCTCTCTTTTGTGTTCTGGAGATTGACTTACTGCAAAGAACCACCCCTCCCCCTATGACTTATCAAGACATGCAGGGATCCATCCCTTCTTTATCTATGACAAGGCCAGACACAGATCCTACAAATTCCTTTTCTCTGACTCATAAGAGATTATCTCCATGATTTGCTGGACTGCATGTCCCCCTCGATCAACTGGAACCAAATGTTTGTCAGTCAAACTTTGATTACACCTGTCTTCTTTCCCCAGGGCCTTGAATTTTGACCCACCCCCAGCCTGAGTGGGCTTGCAGCCTTTCCTCAAGGGTCCCTCCTGGAAAATAGGCTGGTCTCAGGGTAGAATATTCTCTGATCTACTATCTACTATCCCATCACACCACCCTTTCATGCCACTTCCCTACACCGGGTTTTTCCCAGCTTTGTTCGCTCCTCTCTCTATAAAAGATAACAGCCATTTGCTTTAACTCTCGAGATGCTTGTAAGTCTTAGGGGTTACAGAGTTCTCCATATTGCAACAGTCCTCCCCCTCCCCATCGCCATGCCTCCCCTTCCCCTTGCAATAATCCTTACTCTGTTTGGTTTTTATTTGATGTTCACTCTGTGGAAGGGAAGTCGAGGTTTGCAGAGATTGACTCAGGCCTTGGGTCTGGTGCTCAGGTTAATAAGAAGTGACACAGGTTGGACTCGGGTCTGCTCCAGACTTCAGTCCTAGGGTTTTTATATGCCATGTAGCTTCTTTCTCAATGCTTGGACAAATGACTTCGCTTCTGTAAACTGAGAAGGTTGGAATAGAGATTCTCTGCGGTTCCACCAGCTCTGACCTGCTATAGGAATGACTGAAAGGGCCCAAAGCCCCAGGGTACATCCCCAAATAGCTGTGTCAGATGAGAGGGCAGACACTTTGACACCTGAGAGTTTTCAAAACGTGAGTTGTCTAGTCAGAAAACATTCCTGTAGGAAAATAACCATAGAATGAGATTAGAGGCTCAACAGAGGTAGCAGAGGTGAATTTGCCCATCCAGCCTAAAATCTAAAAATAAAAATCCATTTGCCAAGTTTTCATATTAAAAGAATATATCAAATGAAATCTTTGGGTGTATCTTGGCTTCTTCATATTATTGTGGTCTGCATCTGATTCATTCTGGATGTCTGAAATTATCTTTTGTCTGTCCTATCAGAGTAAACTATTTCTAAGGAAATTATTTAGGCATGGCAGTGTGGTCCTGAGCCAGCAGCACCAGCATGGCTTGGGAACTTCTGAGAAATGCACCTTCTTCACCCCACCAAGACCTTTTGAATCAAAAGCTTTGGGGGACAGCCCCACCTTCTGTGTTTTAACAAGCCCTCCAAGGGATTCACATCACACTCAAGGTTTAAGGGTGTCCTGGTTTAAGGATGAGCTTTCAGGTGGCGTCTGCCCCAGGCGACAATCCAGAGGAGGTAGGTGACTTTGCTATTCTAGGCTCCTCCCTCCTCTGGCAGCTGTGCTCTGGAAGGTACCTCGTCCCCACCCCCTCTCAATCGCTCTCCTTTCCCAAGTGTTGTAAATAAGTTTTTTTTTTTTAATTTGTTTGTTTTGTTTTCTTTCCCAGCAGTTCTTGCATTCAAAGAAAGGAAAGAAATCAAAATGTATTGAGCGTCCATGAATGTGCCAGGCACTTGGGTTTGGCACCTTTGATGAGCTATTTATTCGATCTTCATAAACTCCCCCCCCCCAAAAGAAAAACAAGTCCCATATTTCATACAGAGGGATATTTGAATTTTGTTAGAGGAACCCTTAAAGACCTAAAAGACTTTACAACCTGAAAGGATTTCTGTTGGCGGCATTTCATGCACTTCATGACGGTGGGAGAGAGATTCTTATCGAGGAAGGCTGGGCTGGCGCGTGCGCAAAAAGGACAGCACTCCGGAAGGGCGATCTGTCAGTATCAGAAAAATGGAAGTACAATCACATCCTATGACTCAGCAATTCTACTCTGGATTGTAGTTCCCAAAGGAAGTCTCCCTCGGATCCACAGGAAGCAGGAAAGATGACCTCGCTGCACTGCCTGGGTGGTGGTGGCAGTGGGGGGTGCCTGCAGACAGTCCGATGCCCATCCCAGGGAGGTGGAGAAAAGACACGGCAGATGCCCTGCTCTGGGGGCCACGGTCTGGAGGAGCCCAGGGCAGCACACACAGGACTTAACAAATAAAATGTGCTTTGCCCGAGATGATGTCTAAGCACTGCTCTGTTTATGTCAACACAAAAACAAGATACACTTTACAAGACTCAAAAACCCAAAGGACAGACATCAAAGCATTAGAATATCTGCCTGTGGGGTGGGGTAGGGGATGAGACTGGAAAGGTGGGGCAAAGGGGATTTAGTGAAACAGGAGCGGGGCTTTGCACTCTCAGTAAAGACTGTGTGGTGGATGGAGGCATAGTAGCCAAGTCCTCTGCACCTGAGGTGAGCAAAAAGACTGGAGGAGGGAAGAAAGGAAGGAAGGAGGGAAGGAAGGAAAAGAAGAAAAGCAAGAGAGACGAGGAAGGGAAACCACACAACAGTCCCCGGACAGTCCCTGGACAGCCTTCTGGTGCGCCATCCAGGGCTGGGAGCAGCCCACAGAGGTTATAGCATCCATGGGCTCAGGGTCACTTAAGCAGCCCGTAGTTGGGGTGCATGAAAATGATCTCTGCTCACAGATACAGAGAACAGGTGGGTGGTTGTCAGAGACAGGAGGGAAGGGTGGGTGAGACCGGTGAAGACAGTCGAAAGGTACAAACTTTTAGTTATAAGATAAACAAATCCTGGGAACACAATGTACGACTCGGTGGCTCTAGTTAATCACAGTGTATCGTGTACCTGAAAGTTGCCAAGAGAGTAGATCTTAAAAGTTCTCATCACAAGAAAAAAAAATATTGACTAGACTATTGTGGTGATCGTTTTGCAATATATACATATATCAAATCATGGTGTTATATACCTGAAACTAATATAATGTTATATGTTCAATTATACCTCAATTAAAAAAATGATATTTGGTTCCTGAAGACTTCATAGCTGAATTTCTGTTGTGAGAGCACTTAATCTAGTGCCTTTTTACCTGTCTGCCTCATGGGGGGATTTGGGATATTTAAGCAAGAGTAGAATTTTCCTGCTGTCCCTCCGGGAAGATCTGTGCCTGGTACCAGAAGGACATCTGAGTTGGCTTATCCAACCCTTCATTTTATGAGTTGGAAGATAAGGCGAGGAGCAGAGCTGGACTTGAACACAACACCTTGATTCCTGGTCTGAGGCCATTTCTGAACTCTCATTGTGTAATGGAGTCACTCACAGAGTTGCTGAGAAACCTCATCCTGGCCCGGTCCCTGCCTGATGTTTGGATTGAATAGGTCTGGGGGAAGGCTCAAGAACCTGTATATCCCCAAAGTTCCCCAGTGATACTATAAGGAAGCTGGGGAGTGCTCAGCTCTTCCACCTTCAAATCCATCTGCAAAAGGCAATAAAGGGAGCAGGCATAGATTTTGGCTAGTTTGTTGAGAATATTTTTTAAAGATTTTATTTATCTATTATTTGAGAGAGAGAGAGAGAGAGAGAACAAGGAGGGGGAGGGGCAGAGGGAAAGAATCCCAAGCAGACTCACCTGACACAGGGCTCGACCCAATGACCCCAAGAACATGACCCCAGTAGAAACCCAAGAGTCCTACCGATGCTCAACCAACTGAGCCACCCAGGCACCCTTGCTGAGAATATTTTCTATCAAAGAGCCCAAGAGATTTCTTTTGTGAGAAAAGTCTTTAAGTTACCTCTGTGGCGGGGTGGGAGCGGTGTCCTCTTATCTTAGGGGTAGTGCAGTCCAACTACCAAGGCACTCTGATCTTCCTCCGGGTAGTGATTAAGCAATGTCCATACCTTCCTTCATTTATGACTTAGCCAGCTGTTTACTGAGTGACTACCTCGAAGCATAATGCACAGGTACAAGGGAGGACTGCGTAGAGAAATGAGACTTGGAACCGTCCCTGAAAGCCATCCCAGGCCAGAGGGGGAGGTGGGTGACACAAAGCAACAAGGACAGAGGTGGGGGATGCCAGGCAACTGAGGGCTGAGGTTTTCCAGATCCTGGCTTGCAGAACGGCTCTGAGTCTGTCTCAGGTAGGGTTTTCACTGCATATGAATTAGAATTAGATTCAATGTAATCATTTTCTGAACAAGCCCACAGACACATTGGCATCATCCCCATTTTTTAGTATTTGGGAATTTGTTCACATTCATTTCTCAATATATTCCTTTTTGTCTGCCAAAACCATATAACACAGCTTTATAAGGGGCGTAAGGGATATCTCAAATTTGAGATTAGGAGGTTATTACAGGTATTCTGAGACTCTTGATCACCCTAAAATGGCTACTGTAGACAAATTATCAGCTTCTAATTTGGTGTTTGGAGAGGGTCCTCATGAGCTCTAGTGGACATCAATGGGATTATCTGGCTCAAGCACCTCTCCCTTTGCTCATCACAGCTAATGAGAGACAGCATTTTGCACAGCATACATCTGTCCTCTGGCCTCGGCTGATTGGTTTAAGGATGGGCACCTAATGAGCCTAGGCCAATCAGAATCCTTTTCTGGGATTTGTGGATTTGGGACCAGGAGAAATAGGACAGCCTCACTCTAATTTCTGAAGCAGAGTACCTACACTGGGCGAGGCACTGCCCTAGGCTCTGAGACCGTGGCACCGAAAAGAAGGGGGCGCCTTCTTTCCCGCGAGCAGTTCTTGTTTGGCAGGGATGGGGAGACATAAATAAACATATAAATAAGATGCAAGTATAAAATATAGCCCAGAATTAGTCATGATAATAATAATAATTACTATTATTTAAAACATTTTATTTATTTGAGAGAGAGAAAAAAAACATAAGCAGGGTGGGGAGGGGCAAAGGGAGAGCCTGAGAAGCAGGATCCCCACTGAGCAGGGAGCCCGACGCTCGATCCCAAGACCCTGAGATCATGACCTGAGCCGATGGCAGACGCTTAACTGACTGAGCCACCCAGGCACCCCAATAATAATTATTATTATAACAACAATAATGGCAAACATCTCTTGAGCACTTATTCTGTACGCGGCACTATGCTGAGTGTTTTATATGCATTAATGCACTTAATTACATGTATCAGCTGGGCCCAGGAAGAGAGTCTTAATGATGAATCCCATGTGGGAGAAAGCTCTCATTTCAATGGGAGGCAATGTCAAGACTACAGAGAAAAGCAGAGACACTTCAAGTTGCTGGCTTCACATTTCCTAAGGTCCAGCTGTGTTTTGGCCCATAGAACTGTGGAGGTTGTTCAGTGTGTCCTTGATTTCACTAGTTAATCATTTCTTTTAGGCCTTGAACTTCTTTACACACGGTCACCTGCAGCCAAAGATTGCTAAGACACTGTGGAAACTCATCAGTGTGCGTCAAGTTGCCGCTGTGTGTATGGCGAGGACGGGTGTTGCTAATGTGACAGGGGTAAGCTGCAGCCCCGACCTCAGGGAGTGACTCACCCCCCAGCAAAGACCCCGAGATAGCAGAGACAGATGCCAGAAATGGAAAGCCAGCTACAGGACTCACTCCCACCTCCATCTTGCCTTCCTCTGAGACTGGTACCCTAAGGCCCATCCCATACCCTTTTTTTTTTTCCTTTTTTATATTGATTTACTTTTTATGGTAAAAAACACATCACATGAGATGTACCGTCCTAACCATTGTTAAGTGTACCGCCCTTCCTGTTAAGCATATTCATGCTGTGGTGCCACAGATCTCTAGAACCTTTTCATCTTGCAAAATAGAAACTCTGTACCCATTAAACATGAATTCTCCCTTGCCCTTCTGCCCTCTCCCCAGAATGTCCCCTCTTCATGCAACTCTGATTGTTCTATAAACCCCATTACTAAGGTATATCTAGCCACGCCCCCCCCCCCCAAGCCACCGGAGAGCAGGGCCCCATCTCTCCTGACTCCTGTTGGGCCCTCTGATCCCAGCCTCCCTTTTGCCTGTGATTCCAAATTAAAAGAAAAAGAAATTCCACTAAACCACATTTGAGGACTGAGGTATGTCCCCTTTCAAAGCTTGTTTTGGAGCTTCAGCTGCCCCCTGTGTTCTCATTCCAGAGTAACACTGTCTGCTAGGTATGTGCAGAGAAGGGTGGCGGAGAGAGAACTCAGGCCATTAATAAGTGTTTTCTCCTTCCTCTGAAAGTGGACCTAAATGTCCACGTGTCTCCATCTAGGAGAGTGGGAAGCAAGTCTGTGGAATGGGCAGAGTGGTCTGTGCGCTAGGATCTTGGGGTCTGGAGTCAGACTCCCGATGAACCAATTATTAGTGTGGTATCCCCCAGGGATCTCCTAAACCATCCACCCCCAGCTTCTTCACCTGGGAAATGTAGTTATTAATGCCCCCTCATGGCATTGTTGAGAGGCTTACATAAGAAGTTATACACAAAATGCTAAAATAAAACCTGCTACCCAGAGAGCATTTAAAAATGGTAATTATCACTATGCAAGAATAAAAATGAATAAATATATAGATCTTTGTGTTCAATAAAGATAAATCTCCAAACATAGAGATCTATGTGTTCAGTAAAGGTAAATCTCCAAACATATTATGTGCAAAAGCGAAGATAGTTGCAGTAGGACACATAAATACAATGTGATACCACTTATATAAAATTTGAGACATGAAGTATGGTATAATGCTTATGCATATATATATACACATATATATAAATAGACACATTTTTATAAATGTATTTGTGTGTATGTGTATGGATATTAAAGCACAAAAACATACCTGGGAAATATACATTCTATTTTCCAGACAGTGGTAACCTCTGGTTGGTAGTGTTGTGTAAGGGTGTGTGTGTTTGTGTGCTTACGCATGTCATGCAGAGTAGAGGTGGTCTTCATGCTTGATATGCTTCAAAATTAAAAATTTTAGAAAATGCATTGTAAAAACTTCCATCTGATAACTAAAAGGCTGCCTTGGTCATTTGTATTCCACTTGGCTATTCGAATTTCCCTTTTGATATGCAAGAGAAACTGCAGTGTGATCCTCATCTGAAACGTGGATTATTAATGAGGATTTGGAGCCTGGGATAGTGCCAAACTGGGGTTCTGTGGCTGGAATGTGGGGGCATTGTGGGAGAAAAACCAGGAGCCAGGAGACTGGTGTTATGAATTTACATTATACATTCTTACATGATCTGGAGAAAGAGAGAGATTTAGAGCCAAACATCACAGACAGGCTGCTTAATCTCTCCCGGTACATTTCCTTAGCTATGAAATAAGAATAGTAAATCATATTTACGAGGATGCTGTGAGAAATAAATAAACACAGAACATGGCACTTGGTAAGCATATCAAATACCCAGCGTTATGACACCCAATTTATTTTTAAAGCTTCTATGCGACAGATTTCAGAGAGGAAAGAAATATCAATCACTTGCCAGGCTGAAAGATTATTTCTGCAGGAGTCAGAGAAGCCAGTAAAATCTCACCCCCAACCATCACTCCCCTAAGTGCATTCAAAACACCAAGAACAAAACATAAAATAAAATCTTGCCCGTGTGGTTATGAAACCTCACATATCTTTCCCTACCTTGTGATTTGTTGGAGCTTCATGCATGCAGTGAAATGAGGGGAAGCTGGGGAGGGACAACAACAACAAGACAGGGATGACTGTGGGAAGGACAACAAGACAGGGACGACTGACAGATCTGGGACAGGGGTGGGAAGCTCAGCAAAGCTAAGGGAAGGAGGTGCTCAAGGGAGATAGGGCTGCAGGCAGGGAGGGAGGGTCTGCAGGAAGGACAGAGAATATGCTGCTCACCCAGAGGAGGCAAGTAGGAGAGGATGGAGGTGAGTGAGGCCATCTGATGTCAGGGATGATAAAGGTTGATCACACAGTGTGGTGAGGAGAAACCATGCCTTTCGGGGCAGACTAGGTCCTGGAGGTCCTTTGCGTCTCTTAACAGAGCTTGTGAAGTTAAGCTGAGCTGTACCAAAGGTGTTCTTTCTGTAGAAAGCCATGGTTAATCTATCCATCAGCGAACTAATGTAGCAAGGGGACCTGAATCCCATAATTGAATCTTCAGTAGGGGGATAATGTGTTCCTTGCAACTGGAAAGATCAGAGCTCATTCAATATTGCCAATTCTGCTAAAGAGTCATTTCCTGCACTCTGACTTTTGTCCCCAGGACCCATGAACATTAAAAAACTGTATAGTAAAGCTACACGGTGCCATTTTGACCCATACTTCACTGTTTCCAAAAGCATTTTTGTTACTGATGCTTTTAGCCACAATGGATGGCAAAGGGAAGGTTTGTAGACCAAATCTGGAGGCAACTCGATATGGTGGGAAAACTGTGCATTTAGTGTCAGACACATCCAGGCTCACCGACTCTCATTTGTTCATCTAACACGTATTTATATGGGACCTGAAGTAGGTGTTAGGCTTGAAGTGTTTACTGCCTAGTGTAAGGAGATGGGAAAGAAACTAAGAAATGAATGACAAATGACTTAAGGTGTGGTGGGTGCTGAGATTAAAGCAAGGTGATGGGACCCAGAGTGGCTGGAAGTGCAAGGACATCTGGAACGGGCAGACAGGGAAGGCCTTCCTGAGGACCTGACTTCCAGCCGAGGCCAGCCCAGGGGATGAGCATTTCATGCAGACAGTGTAATTATTGCTATTCTAGAGAAAGGCACTTCATTTTAGTATGCCATGCATATTTCTTAACATCTTAGTGTGTTTTTTTTAAAATTTCAAATAGGTTATAGTGGATTTTATTGAATTTTCTAAGTAGATTAGCATATAATTGAGAGTAATAATGGATTGTCTTTCCTCCCTCTTTAAAATAATGGATTAAGCTTGAATCTCCAGGACAATTTTGGATAGTAGAAGTGACAGCTGTTTTTTTCTCCTTGTTTCCATTTTAATGGAATTGTTCATGATGTTTCAACATTTAGTGTGGTACTTGTTGAAATAGTCTGGCAAATATCCTTCTCTTTTTGGTTTACGAAGAATTAATTTTTTTCTAATATTTTTCTGGCATCTGTGGCCATTGTTACATATTTTTTTCTTCTTTAATCTGTTAATGTAGTAATTTATATTAATGCTTTTCTAATGTTGAAGAATTCTTTTTTTAAAAAAAATATTTTATTTATTTATTTGACAGAGAGAGCGAGAGAGGGAACACAAGCAGGGGGAGTGAGAGAGGGAGAAGCAGACTTCCCATGAAGCAGGGAGCCCAATGCGGGGCTCAATCCCAGGACCCTGGGATCAAGACCTGAGCTGAAGGCAGACGCTTAACGACTGAGCCACCCAGGCGCCCCGAAGAATTCTTATTTTCATTGGGTAAATCTTTTTTTGTTACAATCATTGTCTTAACATATATTCAGTATGATGATATTTTTAATTAAATTAAATTTTAATTCCAATGTAGTTAACATATGTTGTTATATTAGTTTGAGGTGTACAATAGAATGAATTAGCAATTCCATATATCACTCAGTGCTCATCAAGATAAGTGTACTCTTAATTCCTTTCACGTGATTCCCCCTTCCCCCGCTTCCCCCTCCCCTCTGGTAAACTCTGTAGTTAAGAGTCTGTTTTTTGGTTTGCCTCTCTGTTTTCCTTTGTTTTTTTCTTTTTTAAATTTCGCAGATGAGTGAAATCGTATGGTATTTGTCTTTCTCTGGCTGGCTTATTTTGTTTAAGTATGCTGATATTTTATATGGAATTTTCCCCATCTATATCCATAAAGGAGAGTGACATACGATTTTTCTCTTCCTTGGCAGTCATTTTCTGGTTTATGCATTAAAAGTTGCAGTTGTCAAAAAAAAAGAGTTGCAGTTATCTTATAAAATTAGTTGGGTAGATGCTCTGAAATAATGTACTTAAAGATGGGAATTATCTACTGTTAAAAGTTTAGTGGAATACTCCCGAGTCTATTGCCTTTTGGGGAGGTATATTTTTGACTACTGTGACATTTTCTTCTATGATAACTGATCTATTCAGATTTTCTAATCTTTCCTGCCAATTTTGATGGTTCATTTTTTCTACTGTATCTATGTTATAGCAATGATTGGTATAAATTTGTATGTAGTAGTCCCTTATTAAAAAAAAAAAAAGTCTGTATTTGTTAATTATGTTCCCCACCCCCCCCATGGGCTTGTCTCCCTCTCCGCATTGATAATCTTTGCCAAAGATTCATCTATTTTATGAATCTTCAAAATATAAATTTTTAATGATCTTAATTCTACTGCATTTTTGTTTTGTTTTGCATTTGTGTTCATCAGAGTTCTCCAGAAAAAATATATAAAATATGTGGATAGATAAATAGATAGATATAGATAGATTTATTATAGAAATTTGCTCATTAGATTATGGAGGCTGAGAAGTCCCATGATCTGCCATCTGTAAGCTGGAGACCCAGGAAAACTATTGGTACGATTCAGTCTGCATCCAAAGGCCCAAGAACCAGGAGAGCCAAGGTCCAAGGGCAGGGGAAGATGGATGTTCCGCTCAAGCAGAGAGCAAATTCACCCTTCCTCTACCTTTTTGTTCTACCTAGGCCCAATTTGGATCGGATGATGCTGCCCACATTGGTGAGGGTGGATCCCTTCACTCAGTCTACTGATTCGAATATTAATCACTTCGGGAAACATTCTCACAGACACAAGGAGAAATAGTGTTTTATCTACCAGCTACTTGGGCATCCCTGAAGTCAAGCAAGTTGACACATAAAATTAACCATCAGACTATCTTATTATTTTCTGTTTTTATCTTTATTATATTTTCTCTCTTCACTCTTTTTGTTTACTACCATTCAGTGTTGATGAAGAAATCACATGCCATATCCTGTGACAAAACCTGAGAACAAAAAAGTCTATAAACTAAGAGATCTTAATTTTTTACTAAATAAATTACCTGACCAGTCTCAAACATCTTACATAGATTCATTTAGAAAATATACCGAATCAATGTTAGGTTAGCTATGTATGCCATTCTAAGATTCCGTTGTTTCCCATCAAGACTTTAAAGACATTAACCGACCGCCATCTTGCATAGAGGACATTAGTCTGTCAGAATATGGACCAACTTTAGTGAGTTGCTTATAAGGAATAGAAAGTGAGGCTGCCTAACCTCTGAGACTATTCCGTAGGAGGTGAGACAACCTACATCTGATCTCTCTTGGGCTGCTCACTCTGGGAACCCTCCACCATTCTGTGAGGAAGCCCAGGCCATGTGATGGGACTGCTTATAAGTATTCTAGCTAATAGTGCCAAACTGAGGTCCCTGCCAACAGCCAGCAGCAGCCACTAGGAGAGTAAGGAAGCTTTTGAGATGCCTCTAGCCCCACCACTGTCTGACTGCAACTGCATGAGAGGCCCTAATGAAACACACCTAGCCAACCCCAATTAACCCCCAGAAATCACAAGTTGGACCTCTTGACTGGCTGCATGACTTTGGGCAAGTTATATAATTTATCTATAAAATGGTGCTAATAATACCTACATCGAAGGATGTTATGAGAATTAGTCAAGATAAGAACTCTCCAAGGTAGGTATAATTAGGCTCATTTTACCCATGAGAATGTGTACTGGGAAAGGTCAAGTAAATTGCTCCAAGTCCATCAAATACATAATGAGAGACAGAATGTGAATTTGAACTTAAATCTGACTCTAAAACCTGTTCCCTTTACCATTATTCAATTTCATTGCTAAAATTGATCACCATAGCAACTCATTAACCTCCGTAGTCTCACACAAGGACCTAAAGAGATGGTGCCATCCCTTTGCACGTCTAGGTTTAATTTAAGCCAGACTTGGCAATGGGCTAAAATTGTGATGCCGTCTAAAGCAGAAGACAAAAAAAAAACAAAAACCATGGACCATGGGTTTTGAATACTTAAGCCCACAAGTAGGATAAACAGACATCACTCTGTGCCCGTGTGATGTGAGAGGGGATAGCAAGTTCATTGTGGCCTCACTTTGTTATAATGCTGTTTTCCGAAGATGATTTTTACCAAAATAGCATGCCACATATGAACCTTGTTCAAATGCCACAGTTGATCTTGGAACCAGAATGTAGTTATATTGCATATTTTCATAGAGGGATCCAGCATATGGTAATGAGGAGAAATGAGCTAAGTAGCAAGGAAGGGAGTATGGTGAGGGTGAGTGGAGTCTTAAAGCAAAAATATTTGTATGCTCTTAAAACTCCTACGTAAATCTTCTTTGCACTGATGGATTATATAGGTCAGCGTGGGTTAAAATGACATCACAAACTAAAGATAATCAACACCACCAACAAAAAGCATGTTTTCTCTGAATGCATGTCCTTGGGGAAGCAATCCTATTGTGAATCCAAAAGATGCCAAGGTCTACCTTTGACACATAAAGGAATAGTGAGAATTGGTTTTAGAAAAGGGAGCTTATTTCAGAGTTTCTGCTTTAACAATGGTTTGCTGCTGATAAACAGATTTTCCCCCTCCTCCTCATTGCTGTCATTGTGGCCATCATCCGTTAATTTGCCAAGTATTTAATATACTTAATATATAATAGAATTACTATGTAATATACTACTATGGATCAGGCTGAGTTCTAAATACTTCTCGTGTATTATCTCTTTTAATCCTCAGAACAAAGTATGTTGTAAATAGTTTTTAACGTATATTTTACAGATGAAGAAATTAAGACACAGAGAAACAAATTTGTTGCGAGGTAGGAAATTTAGGACATTCAGGGAGACAAAATTCAAATAGAGCCTATGGTCTTAACTGCTCAGCTATTTATTATTATTGTTGTTGTTGTTCTTGTTATTATTAGTATTATCAATATTAATTATAGATAATATTTTTGGATACATGTGCCAGGCTTGATGCAAAGCCCTTCACTTTGAGCAAGGCAGAGGGACCAAAGAGAGTGGAAAAAGAATGGTTTTCTTCAGAATGTGAGTCAATATTATTTAATTCCTTGCCTCTTCTTTATTATTCCTTAGTGGATTCTTTGGGTCCTTCACTATGACATTTAAACTTATGGGTTCAGGGCGCCTGGGTGGCTCAGTTGGTTGGGCGACTGCCTTCGGCTCAGGTCATGATCCTGGAGTCCCGGGATCGAGTCCTGCATCGGGCTCCCTGCTCGGCGGGGAGTCTGCTTCTCCCTCTGACCCTCCTCCCTCTCGTGCTCTCTCTCATTCTCTCTCTTGCAAATAAATAAATAAAATCTTAAACTTATGGGTTCATAGAGGGGTGCCTGGGTGGCTCAATTGGTTAAGCCTCTGACTCTTGGTTTTGGCTCAGGTTGTGATCTCAGGGTCATGAGATCGAACTCTGCATGGGCTCTGTGCTCAGGGAGTCTGCCTGAAGATTCTCTCTCCCTCTGCCCCTCCCTTCACTCTCTCTTTCTCTCTCTCTGTCAAATAAATAAATAAATCTTAAAAAAATAAATCTTAAAAAAACAAAAAACAAAAAAACAACAAGCTCATGGGTTCATAGAAAGATAAAACTGGGAGGAATTCTGGGCCTTTTCTACTAGCTCCTTAATTTAGCAGATGAAATCTGGATATCTATAGGATATGAGGACTGTGTCCTCTGTCCTCTGGTGGTAGGAGTGAAATTATGCAAATTTATTTTCATATACCAGAGTCTTTGCCTCTGACTCACCATATGACAAAGCTTCTAATTTTATGGGGCCTCAGTTTTCTTGTCCATGTGAAGAACTGGTTGGTCTGTGACATCCCAGCCTCCTCACAGCTGTGGTCTGGGTGTGATGTCTGCAGTGTGGCCGACACACCCTCAGGTTTGTGCCATTTCATTCCAGTATCAGGAAATAGAGCACCTATTTTTTTTTAAATACTTACTTACTTATTTATTTATTTATTTTATTTATTTATTTTTTTAAAGATTTTATTTATTTGAGAGAGAGAGAATGAGAGACAGAGAGCACGAGAGGGAAGAGGGCAGAGGGAGAAGCAGACCCCCTGCCGAGCAGGGAGCCCGATGCGGGACTCGATCCCGGGACTCCAGGACCATGACCTGAGCCGAAGGCAGTCGCTTAACCAACTGAGCCACCCAGGTGCCAAATATTTACTTATTTATTTGAGAGAGAGAGAGAAAGAGAGAGAGCGTGTAGGGGGTGAGGCAAAGGGAGAGAGAGAGAGAGCCTTTCAAGCAAACTCCCCACTGAGCACGGAGCCCCAGGCAAGGCTCACTCCCATGACCCTGAGATCAAAACCTGAGGCGAAACCAAGAGCAGGCCACCCATCTGACTGTGCCACTCAGGTGCCCCTAGAGCACCCATTTAAGCAAAGATTCCATCTTTTCCATAAATCCAATCAGACTATGCTGTCCTGACCAGTTCTGCCCAACATGTGGGCTAAGAGCACCCACTGGGAGTCCTGGTTATAAAACGGACAGGGGCAGGGATTAAGCATCACTGAATCTGATGTGTCTTCAACACCCACCTAGCACTTATCTCTCTCTCTTTCTTTTTTAAATAAAGAACCATTCTAGACAACATATCTGGCTAAAATTTAGTAATGTTGTTTAATGTTTTCCTTGTATTTGTTTTTGGTTTGCTTCTATTTGTGCCAAGGTTTTTTTTTTTTTTTTGCAGGGTACTGAAAAGTCTTTAAAAAATGAATTTATTTAAATGAAAAAGTTGCTTTAGGGAAAAATGTCGAATACATAATAGGGATATATATATATATCTCAGCTATTTATTGCTATGTAACAGAGCACTCCAAAAGTTAGGTTCAAAACTATGCATTTCATTTAGATTACTATCCCACGGGTGGGCAATTTTGGTTAGACTCAGTTGGGTGGTACTTCTGGTCCCAGTTGGCTCTCTCATATATTGGTTGAAGCTTATGGATTCCTTCTCAGAATAGTATTTTCAGAGGCGTAAAATAAAATACATAGAATTACAAAGGAAGCCAATTATATTGAAATACAGTATCAAAATATTATATTTTAATATTTTATATATTTTATTTATTATTTGATTTATATTTTATTTGTATTTCTATTATTAATTACATTTCTATTTTATATAATTTATATAAAATATCTTACATATATTATAACATCAAAACCACAATGAGTTATCACCTCACACCCGTCAGAATGGCTAAAATCAAAAACACAAGAATCAGTAAGGGTTGGAGAGGATATGGAGAAATAGGAACTCTCATGCACTGTTGGGGGGAATGTAAACTGGTGCAGCCACTCTGGAAAACAGTGTGGAGGTTCCTCAAAAAATTAAAAATGGAACTACCCTGAGATCCGGTAATTGCACTACTGGATATCTACCCAAAGACTGGAAAAACACTAATTCAAAAGGATATATGCACCCCTATGTTTATTACAGCATTATTTATAGTAACCAAATTATGGAAGCATCAATAGATGAATGGATAAAGAAGATGTCATTCATATATATATACATATATATGACAAGATGTCATATATAAAAAGGATTAACTACTGTAATTTTAAATAATGGTGAATGTAAACAATATTTCAGGATCTCCGGAACAGCTTTAATGTAGGTATAAAAATATCTGTTATTTCTACTGGTACCAAAGTCATGGATTCTTTTTTTTAAAAAAGATTTTATTTATTTATTTGAGAGAGAGAGAGAGAAAGAGAGAGCACAAGCAGAGGGGGAGGGGCAGAGGGAGAAGCAGACTCACTGCTGAGCAGGGAGCCTGATACGGGGTTCGATGGGAGGACTCTGGGATCATGACCTGAGCTGAAGGCAGATGCTTAACCGACTAAGCCACCCAGGCACCCCAAATTCATGGATTCTAATAAGATGACTGTTAGTTGTTGCCTAAATTCATAATTGAAATAAATGTTAAACTTCATTCAGAAGATAGTAGAAAAAAAAAAGATTCTGTTGTTTTTTTCTTTTCTTTTTTTTTTTTTTTGCTTTCCAGTTCATAGGTCTGCTCCACATAAAAGGGAACATCTGCTCATGAGTTATGTCTGCGTTCCTTGCATTTTTTTTCCTTTAGAAAAGCAAGTGTGCATGTCAAAAATCTGGGGAAATAGTGGTTCTATCTTGATGAATATTTGCATTTTCAAATTCTCATTGGCTTTTATTGCTTGGGAACCTTTATGGGCTACCTATCGTTCAGTTGTGTTTAGTGTAACAAAATGTTCCTCCTAACTCAGATCTGAGGTACTTTGGCATCCTGCTAAAGCTTCAGAGAGCTGCCTTTGATCTTTATCTTCTTTCCATATGAAGCTTCCTTGACCTTATCAATTCCCTAAATATTTCCAAAGGATTCTCTGATGCTGAGGGTAAGTGTCTGCCGTTCTATCACATTTGCTTATTGTATGCCATCGGTGACCTGAGTGTGAAGGTTGTAGGATTGGAAGGAGTGTGTATGAGAAGTGAAAGAATAAGGAGGAATGAAGGATGAGCAGATGAGACCTCAGCTCCTCTGGGATGATGACGATTTTCTAGCAGTGTTTAGGAAATGTTGGAGGGGCTGAGTATAAGGGATGTCGCACACCCAGAAAGCAGCTGTTTCCTCCCACTCCTCTACCCTTTCAGGGGAAAGTTATGCCTCTGCCCCTTCTGGGTAATTCTCTAAGTATCATGGGGGGACATCACAAAAAGATCTAAGAAATAAAAACAGTCTGAAATAGCAGATTCCCTCGTTTCCAAGGACTTTAGGTAGATATTTATCATACTTTGCTATGTGGGATGCATTAGGGTGTAGAGGCCATTGATATCAGAACATCTGATCCCTATATTATTTTTTAAGTGTTTGCAGTACACAAAAATATTTCCATTTAGAGCAGACTTAGTGAAAATCTGAGAATTAAAAAAAGCAAAAAATCATGCTGATTATGCACAGCCGAGTGACCTATGTGGGCTAAGAAGTTTTCATCTCCCCATTAGAATTGTAAAAAGGACTCTCTGCGGAAGAAAGTAAGATGTACAAATACGATGATATATAACCAAACCAGTCAGCCAAGAAAGAAGGCTGTTATTTTGGGTGAGTTGAGAATGCAGAGGTTCCAATGGCTCTCACAGGGATTAAAAAGATGAAGCTAGCATTTTCTCCAGGCAGGATTAAATGAGGGATGGCACCTGACTAACTCAGTGTCAAAACTAAGTAATCATTTGTATCGGGGGGTTGCCTTTTTTCCCCCTACTGCATCATCAAATATCCATGATTCATTCAAAGCATTGCTTCTTTTACTGTTTTTTTTTTTAAGGTTTTATTTTTATTTATTTTAGAGAGAGAGCATGAGTGAGCCGGGGGAGGAGTAGAGTGGAAAGGAGAGAGAATCTGAAGCAGACTCCCCAGGTGGGGCTCGATCCCATGACCACGAGATCATGATCTGAGCCAAAACTGAGTTGGATGCTCAATGGACTGAGCCACCCAGGCGTCCCTTGCTTAATTGTTTTTAGGCTACATTCAGTGTTGCAAAAAACACAAGCGATACAAGTGAAAACAAAAATTCTTTCTCCCTCTACCAATCTCATCCCTCAGTGTAATAGCCTTTAAAAGTGTACTGTGTACCCTTACCTTCTAGATTTCTAAGAGTGTATATGCACATATAATCAAAATATTATTCTATACATAATGTTCTGCAATTTACTTATTTCACTTAAAATAACTCTTGCCCACCTCCCCATGTTTATATTAAAGGGAACCTCCATTATTTTTTTTTTTTTACAACTGTGCTGTATGAATTTCCATTGTATGGCTACCCTGTTGTTGATTTAACATTCTCCTCATGTCTGAAATTTGGGTTGTTCCCCATTCAGTGAATATTAATGGGAAGTTTGTGATCCACTAGAGATGTCATGAAGGAGTGCAAGAGGTATAAGGAGCTGCCTCTTCGCTCAGGGAGTTTGAGGCTGAGTATATGAGTCAGATATATTGCATAACAAATAGCTAAGAATTCCCAGTGCTGCAGAATCGAATAGCAAACTGAATGAAAAACCCCCCAAAGAAAGACATTGTGTGAGAGCATTTTATCAGTTAAAAAAATCCAACATATCAAAACAGAATGGCTAAAGAGCAACTCTTCATAGTATAAAGACTTTTTCCTACCAAATATTTGATTTGCTAAGTGCTCTTCTAGCACTTAAGTCTTGATTTTTGTACCCACAGCTCTTGGACACAATTTAGGATACCTGCCAAGTTAAAAGGAAGCTTGAATATTAGGAGCCCCTGAAGGTTGGAGCTATATCTCTATCTCCTGAGATATTTAAGTGGAAAAATAGCATTCAGTAAGCTTAACAGGGATTTTCATACCTATGTTATGTCAAGAAGTTTGTCCCATTTAGAATCATCTTAGGCCCATTTGTCTCTAGGACTTTGGGCCACTTGTTCCAACGAGCTTTCACTATGGAGACCAACCCATGGCCACAGCCAACAGTGTACAAGAATGACCTCCAGTGCCTTGCCTCAGGTCCACATCTCGAGCCTCTTATCTTTAAAATGTACAAATACGATGATATATAACCCAACCAGTCAGCCAAGAAAGAAGGCTGTTATTTTGGGTGAGTTGCCATTGAGGCTTAAGATACATCAGCATCTGCTTGGCATTCACATGGGCTCACCCCAAAATTCAGGGGAGTTAATGCCCCATGGGATAGATCTTTGATCAGTGAGGTTGAGTGCTACTGGATAAATTCTACTCCCTCTTGCTTTACCTCCCTCTGGACAGACTGTCTTAGGATGCAGTGGCCTTATGGCCTCTGAGAAGACAGTCCCACCAGGTGGTGCAATTAGTTTTACAACAAAGCAGGGGTCACCTCTGTGGTGCATCCCCTCATGTTTGCTCTGTTTGGTCTTCCCTGCCCTGTTCTCATTTCTTCACTTCTGCTTCCCTGCAATTGTATTCCCTAATAAAAGAGGCACAGATAAGCTGTTGCCTTAGACCCTGTTTTCTGAAAAACTCACACTAAACACAATCTTAACAAAGAGAGGTAAAGCTAGATACCTTGTACTTTGATCATTACCTAAATTATAGCCACAATTTATTGAGCAACTACTAAGTGCCCAGCAATTTTGCCAAGTGTTTTATATGCCACTGAGTAACTGCCCTGTACCGGAAAAAAAAAAAAAGGCTTGGAGAGGATCTTGCTCAAAGTTGTGTTAGATCACCTTCTATTTTCTTCATCCTGGCATGTTGTTGTGATTGGTGGAGGAGAAGGGAGCTAGAGGGAAGCCATCTCTACCTGACCATGCAAACCCTCTTTGACCTCAAGATTCCTTATTCCTCAGGCTCTCAAACATGTGTATCAAGTATGTAAAACTGTAGTCACCAAACAAGAGGGACAGATTTTGAACTTGGAGTTGCATGCATTAGGCAGTGGAGTAGAGGGGCCAGCTCAGATAACCGCGGATGTGTGTCTCATCGGAGGGCTGGCTCAGCCCACATGGCATGACTCAGCCATGACCTCCGCTCTCACACCTCTGGGTTCTCTACTAAGACCATCCCCAATTTCTCAGAGTACCACACAGGAAAGAGGAGTGAGTGCTCTGAGGCCAGGATTTCGACCTCCCACCATTCTTGGCATCTCAGTGGATTCTCCGTCCCTGTCCTGCTTCCCTTAGCCTGAGCTCAGTCCCACCCCAAGTGTTCTGTAAGAGAGCCTTTCCTACCCAGCTGACTGGCAGCCTTTGGCACATACGACTACCAATGTCAGCTGGGCCAGCACGCAGCTCTGTCTTCATTTTTCTCATTCCCAGTGCCCACTCCTTTATTCCATTCCACACCACAGCTGTTTCCAGCATTTACTCCTCTTCTGCCTTCTCTCAAATGGTGGTCCCCCTGCCACACCACACAGTCAAGAGAAAGGCCGTGAGAGCTTTTTACCTTATAATTCCTCCCCACAGCACTAACCAGGGGCCAGTCCTGCTGGGAATCTGTGGGAGACAGTGTAGAGCATGCCTCAGACTCGTCCAGCCAAGGGGCGAGGGATCTGGGGTATTTATCTATTGACTCCTGTCAGTTACTGGTTGAAAACTGCTCCCTGGGAGCATTAGCTCCCCAGTACTCTCTGCATACCCTACACTTGGGCTAAATGGACTCCCACGGCTCCAGAGAGCCCACATGCAGAGAGATTCAGCTGGTATGCCTGGGAATGGTGATTGAAAAAGGGATATTGTTGGGGCACTAATCGCATTTGCTACTCTAGGTTATGAAGTTTGTTCTCTTTCTGTCTTCAGGACCTAAGAAGTTCTTAGTGAGTATTTCTCCAAGAGTCAGGCTGAGACAGGTACGGTTTGCAGAAATTGACTGCATCCCTTACCTGATGATTAATTGATATTGGTGAAAACATAAGGGAAAGATATGCAGCCTGTCATTGTGGTCATCAGGCCGGAAGCATAAATGGCTAAAAATGGTAAGAGGTAGCCAAGCCTATGTGAGTGATGGCTATGACTGGTTCTGCCCCTTGACCTATTTCCTTAATTCTGAGAGACTGTTTTCTTCTTTAATGTTGTGTCATGTCTTGCATTAGTTATCTGAGAACACTGGAATTCATTCTGTCTTTAGGATTGGTGCTTTTATAGTTTTTTTTTCCCTATTCTTTAAGACTGCCACAATTAAAAAAAAAATGTGTGTGGTATGAGTTGTGTCCCTGTAACAAATTGTTAGAGTAAAATCATAATAAATATTCTTGGAGTTTCTCTGGTCATTCAAGTTTGCATCTTTCTCTCTCTCTCTTTTTTTTTTAAAGACTTTATTTTTAAGTAATCTGTACACCCAACACGGGGCTTGAACTTAATGCTGAGATCAAGAGTCGCACACTCTACAGACTGAGGCAGCCAGGTGCTCCTACATCTCTTACTTAAAAAGGGCCAAGTGACAACTGTATTCCCTTTGAGGAATTATTTTTCTTCTAATTAACTGTTAGAACACATATGATATAGACTTTGATGTTAAAAGGCTTTATTCTATCCTTTAATAGAATATTTTCTCATCTTTTTATTATCTTCATTTAAAAGGCCATTTAAACAAAATTTAAATATGTGTGTCTATAAAAATATTCTCCTCTCAAGGTACATCATTAAATATATATTTTTTTCAACTCCTTCTTAGAAATACAGGAAGTACAGGAAAGTTAAAGTAGTAGTACAATGAACACGCATAAACTCATCACTTGGGTTTAACAACTATTAACCTGCTTCCATCTTTGTTTTATTTTCCTTCCTATATGTAGATGTTTATATTTTTCTAGTCATGGACATCATATATTATCTCTAAGTATTTTGTCACTTATGTCCCAAAATAAGGATATTCTACAAAATTGCAATATGATTATTCCACCTAAGAAAACTCATCATTATTTTCTAATATTCTCTAATAACTAAAGTCAAATATTTCCTTGGTTACCCAAATATATTTTATAGCATTTTTTAAAGCCACAAGTCAGCAAATTTTTATGCATTGCATTAGTCTCTTTCAGTCTAGAGCAGTCTTTCCCACCTGTTTTTTTTCCATAACATTCATTTCTTTAAGTGATCATGCCAGTTGTCTTGTCACATGTTCCCTGTTGTAGATTTGTCTAATTGTTTTTTCAGGTCATTCAACATATCTCTCTCTCCCTCATATGTCCTACCAACTGGGAAGGATATCCACAGGCTCGATATGATTACAATCATATTAAACATTGTTGGCAATAAATCTTCATAGATGATGAAGCCTAATTCATTTTGTATTACATCAGGAGGCATGTAAATCAGATTGTAAGTGTTTTGGTGGTGACTTGTGGATTTCTCTATCATAAAGGTACATTTCCCATTGCCACAGACAATCTGTGGAGTGATATTTTGGCATAAGGCCAAATATACTTTTAAGTTAATATTTCTATAATGAAAAGTTGATTAGAGATCTTAAAGTATATAACTTCTGATTTCTATGAGCTAGCACAAATTGTCCATATAGCATTCACCTCTTAGTTTCTCTATAAAAAATGTGTTCAAATAGATCATAGTTCAGCAACTACAACCCATGGGCCACGTTCAGCTCAATTCCTGTTTTTGTAAATAAAGTTTTATTGGGATGCAGCCACTCACTGTTATTTATATATTATCTAAGACTGTTTCATGCCATAGCAGCAGAGCTGACTATTGTAGCAGAGACAGTATGGCCTGCAAAGCCAGAAATGTTTACTATCTGGCCCTTTACAGAAAAAGTTTGCTGACCTGGGGCTAGATGATCTCTTAGCTCTCTCATTGCATTGTGCATCTTTCTACTAGGTGATGTAGCACCAAATCTGGTAGGCAAGTATCTGGACTTTGTCCTTTCAAAAACCTTATTGAGGAATAACTGGCATACCAGAAGCTACACTGATGTAAAGTGAGTAACTTGTTGAGTTTTGACATGTGTAGACATGTGAGCAACCATTAACACAATCTAGGTATTGAATGTATCTCTCACCCCCAAAAGTTTCCTCACACCCCTTTGTGACCACTTTCCCCTTCACAGGCAACAAACGATCTGCTTTCTGCGACTACAGATTAGTTTGAGTCTCCTAGAATTGTAAAAGGAATCCTATAGTACTATTTTGTTTGGCTTCTTTCACTCAGCATAATTATTTTGAGATTTATCCATGTTGTTGCATGTATTTTTTTTATTGCTGGGTAGTATTCCGTTGTATGGGTACACACAACTTTTTTGTCCAATCACCCCTTCACCTGGTGATGGACATTTAGAGATTTTTCTTTTTTTGCTTCTAAAAATAAAGCTGCTATAATCATTTATGTATATGTCATTCTATGGACACATCCTTGTGTTTTTTTTTTTTTTTTTTTACTAAATACCTAGGAGTTAACTACCTGGATCATATGGCAGGTGTATGTTTAACTTTTAAGAAGCAGGGCAAGTCTTAAAAATTTCTATAATTACTTCATACTCAGAAGCTTTTGTCATAAGGTTTATATCTCATTAACACTTGAGTTTTCAAGTGCCAAGATGGAAAATTATATCTGCATTCAAAATAACCCATAAACTCTGCTTATTTATATTAATAAACATGATACACATGTATAGAAGCTGGTATAAAGTGCACATTACAGCCATTTCCAGATGATACTATCACATGATTTAATTCTAGTTTAAGATACTTAGTAATGGATCATATGTTTCAAAGATTCTCATCCTGCTCCAGAGCTCCTATAGTGATTAAAAATCTTAAAAGGTTGAAATATGGAGCCTGTATTTCTAAAAGCCAGGCTCACTTCAGAGCACAACAACGGATTCAGGAACTACACAGTATTGAGGATTGCTTTCTTTGAGTTGGAAGCCAGCTACGAGTCTTCTCATATGATTTTGAGGAATTGAACCAGCTAGCATTCTCTGCTGGCAAGCAACAAGAAGCAACTCTGGCTAGCTTTTAAAAAAGGATTTATTGGAAGGATGCTGTCCAGCTCCCAGGACGAAGAAAGGTGAAGAGCTGGGTTTGAAACGAGTGAGATCTGGGGAACTCAGAGTGCTTCCTCATCAGGACCATCTCCATGGCCTCAGGGGGATGATAATACTGGAGGAATTGAACCATAGCAATTTTTCCTCCTTGCATTATTCAACTCAAGCTGCAAAGTCTGAGAACAAAGGGATCAGTTGGCCAATATCAGGACATGAGCTGTGTACTTGGATATACCAGGAAAACAAAAGGAAGGATCTAGCAGAAGGGGCTTTCAAGGTCACCATCAACTACTGTGTGCATGCAAGCACTTGGGTTTGCTGTGCTACTGTGATTGCACAGAGTCCAGCAGAGTTAATCACCCCTAGGAAACTGAGGCAGTCAGGAAAGGCAAACAGATGCCGATCTGCCTAAATGCCAACAGTCCCTTACGTTGCATGTGGCCTTAGGAAGGGTTTGTTTGACATGCTTCAATGGTAATCAGATCTTAAAACCCACATAAACTTTACATACTAAATGTTATTAAGAAAAATGTGTTCCTTCTGCTTGTCCTTCAGTTCTTCAGACAGAAAACAAAACCACCAGTGTCTGAGAGAGCTAAGCAAGTCCAGAGTCACATGAGAAAACCTCGCTTATCATTCCTGTGGAAGCTTGAGCCTTGTAGTAGCCGTTGGTGAAAGTAGCATCAGGCCACTGGCTGTTGTATGTAATCCTGACTCAAAGCCCCAGTACCCTGGTGGGCAGTTGAAATCTTTGACTGAGAGGGATGATGCTGACTTTGAAGTAAAGCACAGTTATCTTCCATTCTGCAACATGGAGACTGAACTTAGAGTTGTGAGAACTTCGTATGTTAACAGTATATGGAATGCAGAACAGTTGTATAGGTTCTCTTCCATCCGAGGGAGTTAGGTTTGAGACCCCTGAGAACTGGGATGATGAGATGACTTTTAAATGTATGATCCTATAATGTTTTAGGACATAAAGACAAGGTGAGAGTGTGCTTCTGTCCTACAGGATGATTCTGTGCTCCTAGTTACAGACACTCATAACTACTTTGTTCGATTAGAGGAAAAACATAAATAAATAGAAATAACTAAGAGTGGAAGGAGTGTCCTTAGGCATGGATGTAGAAATTTCTAGCATTATCCTGCTCCTTTTTAAGAAACATTTCTGTTTTTAAAGTTTTTGAAAAAATAATTTTCGATTTACAAAGAAGTTGTAAATACAGGACAGAGTTCTCCTATGCCCCTCATCCAGCTTCCTCCAGTGTTGGAGGAAGAAATTAACATTAATTTCTCCAACACTCTATGTTGGAGAAATTAACATTGATACAATACTATTAATTAACCTATAGACATTATTTGAATTTTGCCAGTTTTCCCATTAATTATTTTTTTTTTCTGGTCCAGAATCAATTAGTTGCTGTATCTCCTTAGTCCTCTCCCATCTATGACAGTTTTTCTTTATTTTTCATGGCCTCAGAACTTTTTTCTTGTTTTTGTTTTTTTTTTTTTAAATTTAAATTCCAGTTAGTTAATATAGTATAATACTAGTTTCAGATGTACAATACAGTGATTCAAAACTTCCATAGGACACCCAGTGCTCATCACGACAGGGGCAGTCCTTAATCCCCCTCACCAGATTCACCCATCGCCCAACCTCCCCTTTAGTAACCATCAGTTTGTTCTCTTTAGTTGAGTCTGTTTCTTGTTTTGCCTCTCTTCTCTCTCTTTTTTCCCCTTTGCTTGTTTGTTTTGTTTTTTAAATTCCACATACAAGTGGAATCATATGGTATTTGTCTTTCTCTGACTGACTCATTTTGCTAAGCATAATACACTCTAGCACCATCCACATGGTTGCAAATGGCAAGATTTCATTCTTTTTAATGACTAAATAATAGTCTATTGTGTACATATACCACACCTTCTTTATCCATTCATAAATCGATGGACACCTGGGCTGTTTCCATAATTTGGCTATTGTAGATAATGCTTCTATAAACATGGCTTTGGAGCTTTTGATGGATATTGATCAGTTATTTTGTGGAATACCCTTCAATTTGGGTTTGTTCAATGTTTCTCTCAGAATTAGAACTAGGCTATGCATTTGTTATGAATTGAATGTTTGTGTCCTCCCAAAATTCATATGTTGAAATCCTAACCCTCAATGTGGTGATATTAGGAGGTGGGGTTTTGGGGAGGTGACTAAGTCATGAAGGTGGAGCTCTTCTGAATGAGATTAGTGTCTTCTAAGAAGAGACACAAGAGCTTGCTTCCTCTCTCTCTGCTCTCTGCCATGTGAAGGTACAATGTGAAGACAGCCATTTGCAAACCAGGAAGAAGGGCCACACCATACACAGGACCTACTGACTCCTTGATGGTAGACTTCCCAGCCTCCAGAACTTGAGAAATAAATGCTTCCTGTTTAATGCACTCCATCTATGACAATTTGTTACAGCAGCCTGAACTAAGACAGCATTGCTGACAAGAATAGCATAGAAGTAGTACTTTGCCCTTTCAATGCATCATCTTGAGGAACCATGGTGTCCGCCTGTTTTATTTCTAGTGAGGCTTACTTTGACCACTTGATGAAGGTGGTGTCTACAGAGCCTCTTCACTGTAGTTCCTATTTTTGCTTTGGGAAGATATTGTAAGGAAATACTTTGAGACTATGAAAATATCCTGTTTCTCATCATACTTTCACCCATCAACTTTAGCATCCATCAAAGGTTCTTGCCTTCAGCAATTCTTGCCTGTAGTGTCTACCTAAAGGTGATTTTCTATTTTAATCATGTCTTCCATGTTTTCAATGTTCATCAGTTGGAAATAAACTGTGAGGCAGAATTTAGCAAGTATTTTCTAAATGTCTGTGCTATGAGGGAAGCAGGTCAGGGGACCAGCCTTCCTTCTGTTCTCATAGGGGTCAGTGCCACTCAGTAAAGCTCCCATTGGCTGTTTGATCCCCACAGCAGCAGCTGCAGAGGGAGGAGGACAGGGTCCACTTCCCTTGGCTCTTCAGTGCCCTCTATTTTCACTCCCACTGTTCCTTACACTGAATGCCCTCCCCACTCACCCTCTAATTGTTCCTACCAGCCTTGCCTCCAGTAAAGACTTAGCAGGGAGTCTTCTTATCCTTCCTCCTTCACAACCTTAACACTTCTCTGGGCTCTCTCTGTCACAGCAAAAAACATCCTACCTTAAAACAGATGAGTTTTCTTTTATGTCCCCCACTACACTGTGAGTAAATACCCCATTATTTATCGCTGGATTTCTGAGCTATTGGGCAGCATTTGACATACAAGACCTCCCTGGGGATTTTATGGAGAAGGAATGAAAGTAAAATAGAGTATTTGTCACAAAATCCTTCTTTACATTTAACACTTAAAAATATTTTAAGGTATAATTTATCTACAGTGAAGTTCAGTTTTTTGATGTATTATTCTATGAATTTTGATGAATCTATACACTCAGGTAATCATTACCACATCAAGATATAGAAATTTTGCAACTCCTCAGAAAGCTCCGTTGTGCCTTCTGTAGTCACCCATCCCTAACCTCACCCTGAGTCCCTGGCAGATACTGATCTACTCTGTGTTGTTTTAGTTTTGTCTTTTCCAGACTGTCATATAAATGGAAACATAAAATATGTAGTCTTTAGAATTTGACTCCTTTCACTTACAATTGTTCTTGTGAAATTCATTCATGTTGTTAATATCAGTACTTCAGTCCTTTTTATTGTTGAGAAGTATTCCATTTTATGGATTTACCGCAGATTATTAATTCACCAGCCACTGGACATCTAGGTGTTTTCAGTTTGCAGTGTAGGAAAGGAAAAATTTATTTCTACCCTTCAAAGTTCTTCCAGCTACTCTAAGAATTAAATTGATGTGAAACAGATTAATATGAGTAAAAAAACAAAACAATACAAAACAGTTTAATTACATGCACATAGAAGCCCAGTAATGCATTTGGGACCTAAAGAAATGACCAAGGCAGGCAGTTTTAATACTTTTTAGACAAAAAGACAGTAAATCTGTGAGGAACTGATCTGTGAGGACAAAGAAAACTTAACTTTGGGAGTCTCAAGGAATCTAAATAGAATTTGGGCTGGGATAGTAAATTAGTAAAAAGTACCAAAAGTTGTTTATATAGCCTTCTAGGCTCTAAATTTCCTAGAAGGAAATTTAGTGATAAGGATGGTGATAAGGATGTCTCTCTACCTCCTCATACAGGGGAGGTACTTTTCATATGGAAATTTCATTTCTTGCTTTCCAGAGACAAAGGGTAGTCAGAGTGTTCTTTTTGCACTGGCTGTCTCTTAAGTAACTTTATTTTTTTATTTATTTTTTGAGAGAGACAGAGAAAGAGAGAGGGACTGGGGGGAGGGGCAAAGGGAGAAGGAGAGAGAGAATTTTTTTTTAAAGACTTTATTCATTTAATGAGAGAGTGAGAGAGAGAGCAAGAGAGAGAGAGCACCAGCAAGGGGGAGGGGCAGAAGGAGAGGGAGAAGCAAGCTCCCCACTGAGCAGGGAGCCAGAAATGGGGCTCGATCCCAGGACCCTGGGATCATGACCTGAGCCAAAGGCAGACACTTAATCAACTGAGCCACCCACATGCCCCTAGGGAGCTGAAGGCAGATGCCTAACAACTGAGCCACCCGGGCACCCCCACATGCCCCTGGGGAGAAAGAGGATCTTAAGTAAGCTCCACGCCCATCACAGAGCCTAACATGGGGCTTGATCCCACTACCCTGAGATCATGACCTGGACCGAAATCAAGAGTCAGACACTCAACTGACTGAGCCACCCAGGCACCCCTTAAGTAACTTTAATTTAAAATAATCTGTATGCCAAAGTGGCACATTTTGGGGAAGTCTCTGCTTGGCCTCTGCAGGGTATTATAAATAAAGTTAATACACTTTCATGAACTAGTCTTTGTGTGGACTTCTGTCTTCATTTCTCTCAGGTACATACCTAGAAGTGGAATTGATAGGCCATGTGGTAAGTGTATAGAGAACATCATAAGAAGCTGCCAAACCATTTTCCAGAATGTCCATAGCTTTTTGCATTCTGACCAGCAACATATGAGAGTTACTCCTCACCCACACTAGAACACTTGGATAGTGGGGTTTTCATCCTCATTATTTTAGTCTAGTGATATTAAGCATTTTCACATTAAGCATATTTCACATATTAATTATTTTCACATGCCTACTGAAGCGTCTGTTCAAATCTTTTGTTCGTTTCTTATTGGGTCTTTTATTTCCCTATTACTGAATTTTAAAGAAAAAAAAATTTTTTTTTAAATAGGCTCCCAGGCTGGGCTTGAACTCACAATCCTGAGATCAAGACCTGAACTGAGGTCAAGAGTTGGATGCTTAACCGATTGAGCCACCCAGCGCCCCTAAATAAAAAAGATCTTAATCAGATACATGATTGATAAATATTTTCTCCCAGTCTGTGGTCTCTCTTTTCATTATCTTAACTGTGTGTTTTGAAAAGCAAAGCTTTACACTTTTGATTAAGTCTAATTTACTATTTCCCTTTCAGAGCTGACGCTAATATTCATTTGTTTTGCTTGATTGGTTATTTGTTAAACGTGCTTGTTCAAATTATTTTCTTCACCCTTGTAGAATTTCTGGGAAAAAAAATACAAGCCTTGATTTCTGAAATCATATCTAGGACAAGTCACTTACTTAGCCTTTGTGTGACTTAGTGTTCCTATCTGTTAAAGGGAACAACAGTCCTGCCTTTCTAGGGGAGTTTTGTGTTCCATTCTGGATAAAAGCCAAGAGATTTGCCTGAAGTGGGAAGGAAAAAAAATGGCTGGGCTTTGAGAATTTTATGTTAGTAGCAGCAGGTTGAAGAGACAAAGGGAATTGAGGATTTACAGTGGAAGAAATGATGGGATAAAGCGTGGTCATTGGATCCTTACCTGCAGGAAGATAAGGAGAAGCCGTTAAGCAGAGAGAATTCAGAGAGGGACTACCTCCCCTTGACATGCCTAGACTCCAGAACTCCAGAGCAGGAAAAGGAAAGTCTGGGAAGCAGATATAAACAATTCTCAATATTCAACAAATTTAAGAGAAAATCCAAAAATCGAAAAGAAAAGTAAGAAAAAAAAGCCAGGTGTTTTTATTTTTCAGTGATGTCATTACCACTTCCTGGGGAGAGGTACTTTACTGTGGAAGTATTGTCTGGCCTCAGTTCCCTTTAGGAGGTTAATAAAAAAGTAAGAAAGGAGATCTCATACATCAAATCTGAGCATTCTTGGTTCCTTGTATGTGCCAGTAACTCTGCATGCCTCCCTCTATTGATGCACACACCTCCCTGCTGAGAAGTCCATGTGCAAGGAGGCTCTGTCTCAATACTGAAGAATATAAGCCATTATGAGTGAGCCTGTAATGCAGTAAGGCAAAAAAATTGAAGTGAGCCTCTTCCGAAAGCCAAAGTTCATTTCTCTTCATTACACTTCAGTGCACCAGGGTTTTTTCTTTTTCTAAAGACAAATGGCTTCAGAAAAAAACATAGGGCTCTTGATGCCATAACTGGGTGACTCCACTCGGACGTCTTGCCCCATTACTTTCCATGTGATGGCACTGGTTCATCTTCGAAAGATGTCCATCTGTGGCATTGAATTAGGGAGGTTTAGGTGCTAGGGTGGCCCTCCTACCCCAGCCCACCTTAACGGGCTGCCGATAGAGTAATTTCCCCCACCCACCTCGCAAGTAATTGTGCATCTCTGTTCAAGTAGGATGAGATAGGATCTTATCAGACAGGACTTCACCAGCTGGAACCAGAAATAAATCTGTCCATCTGGCCTGGGCAATGTGCCCTCCTGGAAAATTACTGAATAGCGCCAAACTTCATAAAAATACATTCCTTAAAATGCCAGCAGAAGGCACAGACTTATGGAGAAGCGAAGAAATTATGCAGCCTGTGTAAAGCTCGATTCATCACCAGGCTTGGGCAGTGGAAATGAATGCCCACCCATACTTTGTACCAGGAACATTAATAATTAGTTCATGAGGACTGTCATGCAGGAATGTCCTGGCTGCAATTCAGATTCTAGGCATGAAAGACTGTGATGTAAACACCGTGAGACTATAAAGTAATGAGGTATTTTGTCCTGCGTGGTTTGGGAATCAGAAGCAGCCTCTTTCTACGGAGAGGCGGCACAAAGTGATGGCTCAGGGGATGTCTCTATGAGTTGGGGAAATTTGCCAAGTTAATTCTGACTGCCTCATCTTTTCTCTTACTGCACCCTTTACCGAACTTTTGTTTTTGTTATCTTCCTCCTTACAAAGAGGAAAGCCATCAGGTTGATGGGCACCATGTGCCTCCTTATTGCTCCTCCACCACCACTGCCTACTCACCATGGCCATTGTGTCTCCTCGCTGGCCTTCCCGGCTTCTCCCTCTCATGAACCACCTTACCCTGTGCTATGGGCTGAATTGTGCACCCCCCCCCCACATTCATATGTTCTAGTCCTACTACCCACCACCTCAGAATGTGACTGTATTTGGAGATAAGGCCTTTAAACAGGTCATTAAATTAAAATGAGGTCACATGGATGGGCCCTAATCCAATGTGAGTGGTGTCTTTATAAGAAGAGATTATGGGGCACCTGGGTGGCTCAGTCGGCTCATCCAACTCTTTATTTCAGGTCAGGTCATGATCTCAGGGTTGTGGGGTTGAGCCCCGTGTCAGGCTCTGCGCTGAGCGTGGAGCCTGCTTGAGATTCTCTCTCTCCCTCTGTCCCTTCTGCCCCTACTTGCACACATTCTCTCTCTTAAAAAAAAAAAAGGAGAAGAGATTATGACACAGGCAGGTTCAGAGAGAAGACCATGTGAGGACACAGAGAGAAGACAGACAGCCATCCTACAAGCCAAGGAGGCAGGCCTCAGCTGACATCTGCATCTCAAACTTCCAGCCTCCAGAAGTGTGAGAAAATGAATTCCTGTTCTGTAAGTGCCCCAGTCTGTGGTACTTTGTTATGGCCACCCCAGCAAATGAATACAGCCTACTGCCCCAAAGAATCACACCACCCCGTTTCTCAGGAACTGACGGTGCCTTGCTGCTGCCTAACAAATAAAGTACAAAGGTCTGACCCTGGCAGTGAACTTATTTTCATGGGATTATCCTCCCCCATCTTACCTTACTGTGTTCTACTTGCTTGTGCATTCATGTCCCTTGTCACCAGTTTTTAACCCACACCCTGTCATCTCTTTGCCGGTGCTCTTCCCATGCTGGATTGTTCTTCCCTCAGTCACTGGGTCCCCTTCTCTAAAGAGCCTTCTTTGCTCGCCCAGCTAAGAAGACAGCTGTCTCGCATACTCCTTTTTTTTATGGCATTATGTAATTCCTACCTCCCATGAGGCTGGGAGCCATGCCCGATTCAACTTTGTATTCCTTCCTGTCCCCAGCACACTGTGCACACTCTCTACCAGTATTTGTTGAGTGAATAAAATAAATTATTTGTGATTAATAATGGCTGTATGACCTCCTGTCCTGGAGCATTTTTGTTTTATTTTTATTTATTTTTTATTGTCATATCTTTTTTTAATTAAAAATTTAATTTAAAAAAATTAAAGAAAATATTTGGTAAAATTCATATACACAAATTTTACTTTAAAAATTAAAAAGAAAAATTTGGTAAAATTCATATACACAAAATTTACCATATTAACTATTTTTAGATGTATAGTTTATTAGGTTAAGTACATTCACATTGTTGTACAACCAATCTCCAGATCTGTTTTCATCTTGCAAAACTGAAACTCTAAAGCTGAAAGCACTGAAAAGCAACTTCCCATCCTCACCTCCCCCCAGCCCCTGGCAGTCACTCTTTTACTCTCTGTCTCTACAAACTTGACTGCTCTTGATACTTCATGTAAGTGGAATCATACAGTATTTGCCTTTTGGTGACCAGCTTATTTTGATCAGCATAATGTCCCCAATGTTTACCTGTGTTGCAGCATGTGTCCAAATTACCTTTCTTTTTAAGGTTGAATAATGTTCCATTATATGTATATAGAGAATGAGGAAATATTCAATGAGCAAAGTTGCCTACTATTGCAAAGGAGAAAGGACTTCAGAATCCCATTCATCCATCAATGACATTCATCTGTCAATGGACACTTAAGTTGCATCTACGTTTGGGCTAGTATGAATTATGCTACTCTGACTATGGATATACACCTAACCCTTTGAGACTCTGCTTTCAGTTCTTTTGGGCACATACCCAGAGGTGGAATTGCTAGGTCAAATGGTAATTCTACTTTTAATTTTCTGAGGAACTGCCAGAGCATTTTTGCTTTAAGAGTTTTCTAAAAGGTTGCATGGGTAACAAAAATAACCAGGTCTTTGTGATCAAACAAATCTGGCCACAGATATTGGCTAGACCACATACTGTTCTTTAGTATGTCTCTTATTTCACTGCCTTTTGGTATTCTCCTCTCTAAAAGGGATATTTCTATCTATTTTATAGAGTCGTTGTGTGGAGTAGAGAAGGTAATATATGCAAAGCACTACACATACAAGGCCCTTAAAAATGCTGAATCTAAAGAAATAAAGCTCTGACAAGAGAATTGTAAACATCAGAGGCATCTGGCTGGGACAGCCACCATTATAGGAAACACCGTTTGAGGAACCCACATGTTGTCCTGCACCACACAGGGTAGGCAACTAACTCTTCTACGCCTCCTTAAGTCAGGAGTACACTAAGAAACATGGTGGCCAGTGGGATGCATGGGAGTTCCAATAGTCAGACCTGCTGTGAGAGCCCCAGATCCCAGGTAAGTGTCTCGCTGTGCATGCCCAAAGGGGTACCAGCTGGTATGGCCAACCTGGCTCAGAGGACTCGTGGCTGCCCTATCAGGAGGGGATCATACATGGAAAGAGGACTCAACTCAACAGATAGTTAACGAGTGCCTGCTCCCCGTGGCTCTGCAGAGTGTAGGCCCTGACCTTCCTGTGTTTCATTCCACTGTGGGCACCAACAGTCATGGAGATAGAGAGCTGGGAGCCAGAGAGAAGGGAATTGCAAGTACCGTGAACCTCATCATTCCTGGATTCCATATTTGCACATTCATCTATTTGCTAAGATCTATTTGTTACCTCAGAATTAATTCTTGTGGTGTTTTCATGGTCATTCATAGACATGGGCATGGCAACCAAAAGTGTGAGTCACTTGACCCGCACACTCCCAGGTGAGATGAACAAGGCGATGCTCTGCTTACTGTTTCAGCTCTCGCACTGCAAACAAGCATCCTTTTCATGGTCTATGTACTGTGCCATGTCTTCCACCTTTTGTGCTTTTTGAAGGTGATTTTTCTGTTTAAAATATCCTCAAGCACAGTGCCAAAGTGTGTAAGATAAGCTTCGTTCAGGCATGAGTTACAGTGTGTTGGCTATGAGTTCAATGTTAATGACCCAGTAATATATATTAAATATGACGTTTTAAACAAAAAGTCACATAAAACAAGGCTATGAGTTCAGTGGTTGATAATGTGACCAGAGGCTCACAGGAACTATATATACCCTGTATTTCCCCTAGGAGCAATGGTTCAGTATTCTCTATTCATGGTTCATAATGACTTTATAGAATACCACTCTGGCAAATAACAAGCATTGACTATATTTTGGTATAAAGTACTGTTCAAGGTTGGAAGTGGATGGAACTGGAGGAAGTTTCTTAAATAGCAGGACTGGGCCTTAACTTGCTGCTGGAGACTCAATGGCAGTGTAACGTGGTTAGATTTTTAAACCCTGATGTGAGATGGATGGATTTGAAGAAGGATTTAGGTGAAGGGAGGCTGGATTCAAACTATCCTTCAGGATTTTATTACCTGGATCAGCCAGCTTCCCACAATGTATAGGTACACATGCACTTCTTAAAATATGATCCTGGACGTGCTATGGACTGAAACGTCCCCCCCTCCAAATTCACACATTAAAACCCTAACTCCCAGTGCAATGGTATTAGGAGGGAGGGAGCCTTTAGGTGGTGGTGAGGGTTAGAGGAGATCACCAGGGTAGGGCCCTCATGATGAGATTAGTGCCCTTGTAAGGACGGACACTGGGGAGCTTGCTCACTCTCTTTCTGCCATGCGAGGACATAGTGAGAAGGCAGCTGTCTACAAGCCAGAGGAGAGAGCTCTCACCAGAAACCCCCATGCCAGCACCCTGCTGTTGGACTCCTAGCCCCCCTGAAATGTAAGAACACAAATTTCTATTGTTTGAGTCATCTAGTCTATGGCATTTTGTTATGACAGCCTGAGCAGACTAAGGCAGTATGCAAGTTCTAAAAATCCTAAGGATGATTTCAGAGAAAAAGCAGGCAGGCACTTTTTTTTTTATTTTAATTTTTTGGTTGAGATAAAAATCAGGTTAGAGGTTGGATGTATGGTTATCTTTCTACTGGAAAACCCACTCAGAGATGAAAAACCATTGGATAGTATCTAATTTACATTTCTTCCTTTCTCTGATTAATTAAACACACACACACACACACACACACACTCCCAGGCATTTACTCTCTATTTTCGAACACATAAGAAAGATCAATGGATTGAGAGGCAGGAGATTTTAGTTCTAGCCCCAATTTTGCCACCGACTACATGGTATCTCTGTGCCTTGGTTCTTCAGTGCTTACATGAGGACAATAATGTTGTCTCAGCTCAACCTAGGTCAGAGGGTCGCTGCTGTTAAGATAAACAGACTGTAGATGTAAAAAGAAAAAGTTAAAAGGCTGTAAAGATGCAAAGTATGAACATGGCAGAAATAGAAATTGCTTCTGAATTGCTGGGAATCCAAGCCTGAAATAATTCTTGGAAGCAAGAAAGTCATTTGGGACTTCGTAAGTGTCACATTGCTCTTCATGGTTTAAGAACACTGGAGTAGCTAAGAGATGTTACTAGGGAAATGCATTCCTACCACTTGACAATAGTCATTTTTAAGGAATTCCATTTTTATTCTCATCTGTATGACAAATATACCCATATGCAAACTAGGTCCTGCTTCAACTAAAATTCTGGGGCGGCGGGGGGGGCGGGCTGCGGCAAAGAAAAAGAAAAGAAAATTTGTACTAAAAACCGAAGTGGCTAATGAATTGGTTTATCCTGTCTACAGAGAGCTGTGTAGCTGGTCTGTGCTGAGTATCGTTCTCAGTGTTTGGGGAGAACCCAGCAGCTCAAGCTCCAATCTGTGCCTTTGGGAAGATAACAATGCAGTTGGGGATAAGAGATTGATACTAAGAGCTGCTAAATGGAGCAGGGAAGTAGTACAAGAGATGTCACCGGCAGATTTGTGACAAGTGCTGACAGTGTGTCAAGATTTCAGGGAAGGAAGAGGTGAGAGAAAGCAGAGCTAATCATTGAATTTCCTATTAGAAAGAAGGGACTCGAGTTGGTCTTGGTGACTGATGAGGATTTGGATAGGAAGAGACGACAAGGATGGTGTCTCAAGTGGAAGAAATATGGGTTCAAGAAGTCATGTGCATATCAATCAGATGGGACCACCCAGGCAAAGTCTTTATGTGCAATGTGACTGATTGCACAGTTGGGCTCAGACTGTGGTCACGAATCCACTAATCACATAGTTCAGGCCACAATTTCCCCTCCTGATTCCTTCTGGTCATGCGGCCTTTGAAGTGCCTGAACCCCTGAAAGTATCATTTAAAACAGTGATGTCCACCATGAGTTGCAGAGAACCTTGATACCTTTTGAAGTATATTAGTAGGTCTTGCCCTAAAAATAGACACATGTGGTCAGAAAAGTTTAGGACACACTACATATCAGAGCTCCAGTGGAGATTTTCCATGCACATTAATAGATGCACCAGATTGATTTTGGTAACTCGGCCCCATTCCTGCCCCCATTTTATAAGATTTAAAGATTTTTTTGACAGCAGAACACAATACAGAGACACTTGTCTAGATGAAAGACAAAACTTACAGCTCTGAAGGAGAGAAGGGTGCCATGCAGGGACATGCAGGGGGATTATACCAGGGGACAGGCTTAGAGCAAACTAGACATGTAAGGGCATCTTAGGTATGGCAAGCAGGGTGGAGTTAGCTAGGTGTCACAGGCTCCGTGGGACTGGCTAACCTGAATGATCTCATGGGCTCCAGAGCATAGGGGCTGTCCCTAATTGTTTGGTACCTGACCCCAGCAATTCTGGTGGGTGCATAATGGCCAGCAGCAATGAGTGAAAAGGCTGGGGTGTGGACTTAATCAGGGCAAGTGATGGGCCTTTAACCAGGGCCTCAAAACTGGGTCAAGACAGCATTTCCAAAAACAACAACAATAAAAAATGTCACTCCTTTCTGTGATCTCTGCAAAATTCTAGGAACTAGAAACCTAATAACTACACTACTAAGATTCCCTAGGGGGCAGGGCTCTGATTAGATGCTGCCAGGGAGAGATGCTGATCTAAGATAAAAAGCAGAAGGGAGAGAAGATCTGTTGTTTCTCTAGCAAGTGGCAGGAGCATATATGACCATTGGTGGATGTAAGGTTTTATAGTCCTTTCTAGATATTCCCTTGAACCTTAGCCTCAGGGCTGGAGATCCCAGTGGTATCTCCTGCACCTTCTTGACTCTTGTGATCCTTGGATCTAGTGGTACCTTCACTGATCTTGCAACTCCAGCCCTTCCAATGGGGCTATAAGTCCCCAGTGCCCCATAGCCAATACTTTCTGCTAGAACTCTAATGTGGTTGCTGCTTTCCTGACTGGGTCCCAACAGCATAGCATAGGTAAACTTCTGAGAGGCCTTTGTGTAAAACAAAACAAAATAGTTTAAATGAGCATTTCCAAAACATATCTGACCATAGAACCTACCCCCAACACCCCCGTCTCCCTGTAAGAAATACCTTCTCATCTCCTGGGAATCTGTGTTCCATGATACACTCTGGAAAATATCTAAGCATTTGTAGGTGGAGAGCTAGGAATCCATAAACATGAACTTAATCTCAGCTGTGTGACCTTGGGTAAGTCACATCACTTCTCTGGTCTTTTATTTCTTCACTGGATCAAAGGAAGAGCTGGATGAAGTTCACTGGTGGTTTTTCCAGCTCTAACATTTTTTGATTCTGTGAGACATGGTGTCCTTAAAAAAACTACCACTGTTCAGGTAGTAAAAACAAAAAAACAAACAAAAAACCCCACTGTTTTTTGCTTTGCCTTCTCTTCCTTTTTGGCTTAATTTGCATGGGTATTTTGAGATATGAGCTAAGAAAATTCCCAGAGAACTGGCAGCAAATAAAGAAATGCCGGGTAGCTCTTACCAGAGTGATGCACTGTTTTTAGAACTCTAGAATATTAGTGCTGACCCTAGAAATATGGCCCCTTCAGAACATGTTTACTTTTGCATGGCCAGAGGAAAAAAGAGATGCAAGGAGGAAAAATCCAGCACTCAAACTGAGCCATTTTAATAGGGAGCAAGCTCCCTGTCACTGGGGACATTTGAATGGAGACTAGAGATGATCTTGGCAGGGATAACAGGAAATAAGTTTTGTCTCTTCAGGGTGTTGTGGCTGAAAGGGATGGCACAGATCATCTACACAGATCCCCACATTTTACAGATGATGCAATGAAGGACCAGAGATGTCATATAGATTTCCCAAGGTCACACAGCTAGTCAATGGCAGAACTGGGAGAAAGGCCCAGGGCATTTCCTTGCTCCCCACTGTGTTATTCTGCATGCCTGGAATTCATTTTCATTTCTAAGAGAAGTAAAATTCTCTCCCTGAACCTTTATTTTCGAACCCTTTAAGGAAGCAAAGTTATTGAGCTTGAGCTGGGCAGCACTCCAGGTTGCCAGGTAGTGGGGGAGGCTGACAGGATTGGAAAGTCCGAAGTCAACCCTTTGCCCTCAGACTTCTTTTTGACATCTCTGGGGTGGAGACCCCGTGCTTCAGCCCTGCTGTGCCCTTTGATGTCAGACCAGTCATCAGGCTTCTGAACACCCTGCATGGCACCCTCTACCCCCAGAAAGACAGGCTCTCCTGCCTCGTTCTGCAAAGTCGGTCTCCACAGGTAGCACCGAGAAACCAACCTGAATACAAGCCTCTTCTGCACGGTTTGTTCTCAAACCACTCTTCCTGGAGAGGCCACAACATGGAGCCTGGAGGTGGTGTCATTTGTAATGTTGGCAGCTCACAGTCAGGACTGGGGCTTCCTTTGCTAACTGCTTGACAGAATCCACGTTTGCATTCTCCGTGCAGCTGGTAGTGGGTGTGTGTGGAGGGTAATGGCCTTTTCTTTTATTATCCAACTGCTTTTATTGTCCAAATGCTCTTGAGAGGAGAACCAAACACTGCTCAGGAAGCAGAGAGCTGTAGCTGTGACTTTGGAAAGGAGCAGGTGCCTGACGCAGACCTTATTTCATCCAGAGCCTTTTTTTTCCCCCCAAAGAAAACCCAAGAGTCGGTGAGGAGAAAGGAATAAAGTGCTGGAAACCTTTGAGGTTTTCTCTTTTCCTGAGAATGATAGAAACAAAGACAAAGTAGCCTCTAGTAAAAAACTGTCTGAGTTTTAAGTAAGCTATTTGTTCCCTTTGTGTGGGAATCGGTTAGACTTTGTGAAAACTTCTAACAAGGAAGAAGCCAGGGACAGTAGGGAAAGGCAGTCCTGACTTTCTGACATGCTGTGCTCAGGGATTCTTTGGGAAGTCAAGAGGGCAGATTAAATTAGGAGAGTTTGGGCCTTACACCTTTTTTTGTTATTGTTCAGGGTTAACACTAAAGCGCCACCTTTAACCCTGCTCTGATCTCTTGGGCCCACGTTGTAGTGATTCCAGTCTCTGTTGATGATTTCCCTTTGATTCCACATCCGTGGTCACTCCCCAGTTCAGCTCACCGCCGTCACTTGCCTTTTACTCTTATCATTGGTTTCTCACTGGCATACTGCATTCTCCACACGCTACAGTTGGCTCCTGGAGATGACCCTCTCAAGCCCAGATTTAATTCTGTGAGTCCCCTGTTCAAAATCCTCGGATATCTCAACCCTTAAGTTTTTTCATGACCTAGCCAATTCTCCTTCCTCCTGCCCTAACCTCGGAGCAGACCCCATCTCCAATCTTGCTCTTCTTGTTCTTTATCTGAGACCTATGAACCTTCAGAAGAAAGATGTGGCTTAATCTACACTCTTCATACTTGAGGATTACCAGCCACATGAGCAGGGCTTAAGCAGTGTGTCCCCACACCTTGTGGCCATCCTCTTTATGGAGCAAAGGGAGCATCTGTGATTTCTCCTCTGAGTCAGCCAAGTGGCTTGAAAGAGGTTTATTCATTTGCTAGATGTCTGTTAAGATAGCAGGCTCTCTGCTAAGTTCCCAGGATACATTAGGAAAGCAGACAAGCAAGATTTTTGCTTGGGGAGCTTAAATTTCAGTGGGAGATGCAGATACTAACAACTAACTAACTAAAAGTAATAATTATGGGTGGAAATTACCCAGGTGGTATGTTGCCATCACAGTAGGGAGGGATGTTACTTGGAGTTGTCTAGTAAGGGCTGTGGGGCAAGACGTTATCTAAGTTGAAGCATAAAGCATGAGAAAGAGGTTCTTATAGGGGACTGTCTTTTGGAGAGGGAAGGAACCTGGAGGGGTAGAAAATGGTGGCCTGCAGATCGTACACAGTAGAAAAGGGCATTGTGCCAGCTGGCCCCTCCTGCCTTTTGGGAGAGAGACAACAGAATAAAGCCCACAAGATAATTTGCCATCCCTCCTTCTTCTATTCAGCACTGTATTTGAAGTCCTAGCCAATGCATTAAGGTAAGAAAAAGAAAGAAAAGGTATAAATATTGTAAAGGAACTAAAAAGCTATCTTTATTTGTAGATAACATATTGTATACATACAAAATCTAAAGGACTTGATTAACTCCTAGTTAATTTATCAGGGTCACAGGATACAAGTTTAACATAAAAATGCCAAATTTTTTCCTATGCCAGGAGGAAACCATTGGAAAAAATGACAGTAAAAATAACAATATTGTTTATATTAGCATCACAAAATATTAAATGAATTGCAATGAATCTAGTGAAAGATGTACAAGACCTCCATACAGAAAACTATAAATTTTGCTGAGAAAAATTTAAAAAGTCTTAAATAAATAAAGTGAAATACCATGTTTATGAAATGGAAAACTCAAAATTGTTAAAAATGATAATTCCCCTTAAATCGATCCAAACAAATTTTTTACAGGAATTGAAAACATTAAAAAATGTTATGAAAATGAAAAATCTTACAATTTTGGGAAAGAGAACAAAATCGGAGAACTTATACTACTTGATTTCAAGACTTATTATAAAGCTACAGCAATCAAGACACTGAGGTATCTCAGCGTACCAACTAACACATAGAAACATGAAATAGAATTGACAGCCTAGAAACAGGATGGCACATTATGATGAAATGATTCTAAACAAAGGACTCAATGAGATTCAACAAAGAAAGGAAACTCTTTTCAACAAATGGTGATGGAACAACTGGATATCTGCATATTGTGATTTAGAAGAAATATATATCTGGTTAGTCATATGTCCAAAATATACTTCTCATATATATGGTCTTTACCATGGTTCCTGGCTCACAGCTCCCAAAACTTTTGGAATTTCTTGGATGATAAGAGCAATGGAAACATCTTTTGTTATAGTATTTGGTCTCTTGACCTCAGTTCCTAAAATCACTTTAAAGCCACAAAGGTGAACTGAGTGTCTTGTTATTCATAACAAGCCCCTTTCCACCATAGCTGGATTTATATTAATGAATGACTTTTGGAAATCCCCTAAGGATGGGGGCTGGTTGCCAGAGGAACCGACCATGAATAGAAGGTTGGAATGCTCGGTAACCCTCTTTCTGGGGAGAAGTGGGGGGTTAGGGGTTGAACCAATCACCAATGACCAATTATTTAATTATTCATACCCATGTATTAACGAAGCTTCCATGAAAACCCAAAAGGAGGTGGTTTGGAAAACTTAAGGGTTGGTGAACACGTGTTAATTTGGGGACAGTGTTGCATGCCAACACGGCATAGGACCTCCAGGCCCTTACCCTATTCCTTGCCTTATGCATCTCTGCCGTCTGTTCCTGAGTTATATCCTTTTAGTTTAGTTTATATTCTTCGAAGCTGCCTATTGTGTTCCAGTTATCTACATGTCAATCATTATATCACTTCTTCATTGTCCTGATTGTTGTAGCTTTATAATAAGTCTTGAAATCAAATAGTGTTTATATCCTTTCATAAGCCAGTAATCTAGTAAGTAAAATGTTTCTCTGAGTTCCATGAGCTGCTGGAGCGAATTAAAAGAACCTGAGGAGGGGGTTGCTGGAACCTCCAATCTACAGCTGGTCAATAAGAAGCACGGGTGACAACGTGGAATTGCAATTGGCATCTGAGGTGGAGGGCAGTCTTGTGGGCCTGAGCCCTTAACCTGTAGAATCAGATGTTGTCTCTGGGTGGACAGTGTCAGCACTGAGTTGAATGGAAGGATACCCAGCTGGTGTCAGAGAGTTGCTTACTGGCTGGTACGAGGAACTCCTCCTACCATATGTATATTGTAGTTGAGTTCAGAACCTTTTAATATTCATAGAAAAATACTTTGATCCTTACTTCACACCATACCCTAAAATCACTTTGAGATTAATCATAGACTGAAACATGAAAGCTAAAATTATAAGGCTTCCAGAAGGAAAAATAGGGAGAATATTTACCTATCATGGGGTAGCCACTTTTTTGTTGTTGTTTTTAAAGACACTAAGTATAAAAGAAAAAAAAGTTTAATTGAACTTTGTCAAAATACAAACTTCTCAACAAAGACATCATTAAGAAAGTGAACAGGCAAGCCATACACTGTGGGAAACGACAAAGGACTTGTTAGAAAACACTTACTCATCAATCATAAAAAGCCAACAATCTGATAAAAATGGACAAAGACTTACATAGACACTTGACAAAAAAAGATATAAGAATGGCCACTAAGCATGGAAATCAAAACCTTATTGAAATACCACTTACCCATTGTAATGGCTATAATTTTTAAAAAGACTATTAATACCAAGTCTTGGCAGGAATATGGAACAACTGGAACTCTCAGTCAATTCTACAGTGAGATTGTAAAATGCTAGAACCATCTTGGAAAAGTGGTTGACAATTCCTTATAAGTTAAACATACAGTTAACATATGAAACAGAAATTACATTCCTAAGTATTTAACAAGAGAAATAAAATACATGTACACACACACACACACTTCAAAAATATTCATAGCCACTGTATTCATAGTTGCCCCAAATTGGAACAATCCTATTGTTCATCAACAGGTGAATGTGCAAACAAACTAAAGTGTATCTATACATGGCAAGCCACACAGTGATGAAAATAAATGAACTACTGATATAAACAACATGGATGAATCTCCAAAATATGTTGAATGAAAGCAGTCACTCCTAAGGGTAATGTAGTGTATAATTCCAATGATGTGAAAGTCACGAACAGACAAAACTAATTTATAATGATACAGATCAGAACAATAGTTGACTCTGTGGGTCACAGCTGAAAGGTCATGAGGAAACTTCCAGAGGTGATGCAATGTGCTATATCCTGATTTGGGTAATGATTCCAGAAGTTTTTATACTTTTCAAAGCTTGGCAAACTATACACCTAAAATATGTACATTTCAATGGACATAAACTATACCTCAATTAAACAGAAGCTCTGCTTCCCTCTTCCCACTCCCTGAAAGTAGTGTTCAGGAAGTCTGATTGGTAGAATGGGGAAAAGTCTGTGATAGGAAACTTATTATGCCTTTGTGTTGTCTTTATCACACCTTTGTGTGTTCAAATTGTCTGGCTGCTTCATTTGGTGGTTGTAAAGATTAACAGCACAAATACTACCAATAAAAAACTAATACCATGTGTGTGAAATGCACGTTTTTCTATAGATAAAAGGTGTTTTTCAAATTTTTTTTTTTTTTGAGCGCACAGAATCTGATGTGAGCCCACAGATAGGGGTGAGATGCTTTGGTTGATGCAGGAGCAGGAAAATGAGTGGGGTAGGGATTTTCCTCTTTCCTTCTCTCCTGGACTTTGGACCCTGAGGCACCTTTGCTCAGCAGGAAATAGTTTGAAAGGCATGAAAGGGATTCTTTTGTGTCCCACTCATCACATTGTCCTCCACTAGAAAATCTTGGTAAATACTGTTATAGAACCTTGCAGCCTTGCTGGAAACACATAATTTCTCAGCTTGTGAGAATCTCGAATAATAGAGCCAGGGTTTTCTGGCTGGCACCTGTCCTCACCTACTCATTGAGCTCTCCTAGCCACTTTTTACTATGAGGAATCCAAACCATGATGTTTGGATTTGCATCCTCCATTGGAACCTGTTCCTGGCCCTTGCATAGCAGGGTCCAATACACATAAGGATGAATAAACACTACTGAGTCTTGCCCAATCTTCTTTTTTGTCATTAGCTTTGTTTTTTCTTTCTTCTAGCTCTTTTTCTGTTCTTGTTTTATTCTTTTCTTCATGATCTCTACATGCTTGCCTGGACCTCAGAAAAGAAAGGGATATATTCATGACTATAAATCCCTCTTTTGGGAATTCACTGCTCTGCAATTCTCCTCTCAATACCTGATAATGGGCAGGTAGTTAAAGGGGAAAGGCCACAGGTAAACACAGACAAGATTGAATACATGTACAGAAAATGCCCGATTGATTTGAAAGAAGTGCTGGCTGAGGGTGCTGCCTGAGGTGCATATTCCACAAATTGAATTAAGATTACTCATAGAAATCTGTGGTTGCTCCATCTCGAAAAGAGTTTTAAGCATTAATTAATGAGTGATTAGTTCAGCCTCATGAGTTATCGCTCTAATAAAATGGGTGTTGAAGCACGAATCACAGCCAGTTTGAGTGTGTTATTGCTATTCTAACAGACCTCTTTAATTCAACAATTAGGAAGCATGAAATGTGGGTTAATAGACATAATTTGATGATATAAAATTGTTCATCTGGTGTGAGCCATTCATCTTCGTTAATACAGTTCAGGTCACATGGAAAATGACTCTTTTGAGTAAGACCTGCAACGGCTTTTGTTTTTCCTCCCTGTCCTCCCTACAGTCTGTTCTGGGAAACCAGGAGGGAGGTTTTTCCAATGCAATCTCTGTTATCAACTCTGTGATCTCAGGCAAGCCACACCATCTTGTCAGGTGGGATGATATGGCTAACGTGTATGTCTTAACTGCACAGTAAAATCAAGCTCTGGGGGTAGATATCCAGTCTTCTATATCTCATGTGTATCCCCATAATGCTTAGAAGTTATGATTAGCAAGTATTTTGAACTAAATTAAAATTGAATTTCAATCTAATTGAATTAAAAATAAAATGAGAAGATCTTCATGTGGAATTCAGTGGGTTCACATAAAATGTAGGCGATTTATTAAGTCATGTTTGTTTCTCTACAGTGGTTTTTATTTCATTTATTCTAAGAGCATTAAGAGTGTTTTAGCTTCCCTCATAAGCCCTCCACTTTGCTTGTCAATACCACCACCATCCAGCACTGGCCCTCTCCTGCTTCACTCAGCCACATTTGAGCTTCCACCATCATCTTTGTCATACCTCAAGTCCCTGGTCAAGTTTCACTTTATGTGGGCCTCTCCTTCAATCTCTGGTTTTATCATTCACGATCCTTTTGAAGTTGCTTCTCAGAGAAACTTGATAATTTAATAGAAAGGATTATATTTTCTCATTTTAGCATAGGTTAATTTAGTGATATTTGTCTTGCTTGTTCTTCAAGGGTGTAATGTTATTCATTCTTTTTTAGTGCTTATTGGCCAATTCAGTGAAAATGTATGTTATTCTGAATTTGAACATTAAAAGGAACAGAATGGCAATGACTGACATTAAAATTGATTAGGAATGAATGTTCTGGCTTCCTCTTCTTGCTCTGTTGATAACTTAACTCTACATGTAACCATGGACAAATTTCTAAGCCTCTCAAAACCCCACTTTATTTATCCATAAAGACAATTATACCTCTCAAGGTTGCTGTTAAAATCAATTGGGGATAATTTTTGTGAAAATGCTTTCAAAAAGAAGAGTTCTATACTAAGACAAAATTAACAATGTAGTCATGCATGACAAAGCCTAACATGTTGGCCTTTCTTCTACAGGGCTGGCTTGTATAAAACTCACCTGCATCTTTAGTTAGGTGAATGTCCTTTAGTGCCTCAGTCCCCAGTGACCAAAACCAGACTCAACATCTTCCTGCAGAAGCTGTGATTCTACTTTGTTCCATAACATGGCTAATCATGTTGCCATCTTGGTCACCCAGACCTAAAACTCTGAAGCCATCTTTGGCTTGGGTGGCCATGCCCCAGTTTGGATAGCATCATTCTGACTAATGCCTGCTGACCCCATAGATTAGTTTTCGAATACTGCAAACTAGGTGGCTCAAAACAATAAACATTTATTTTCTTACAGTTCCGGAAGTTAGAAGTCCAGAATCTGATATCAGTGAGGTTGGTTCCTTGTGGAAGTTCTAAGGAAAATACATCCCTTGCCTCTCTCCTAGCTTCCAGTGGTTGCCAATGATCCTTGGTGCTTATAGACATATCACTCCAATCTCTGCCTCCATGTTCACATGGGATTTTCCCCTTGTGTCTCTCTGTCTCCACCCCATTCTTATAAGGACACCAGTCATTGGGGTGAGGACCCACTCTAATCCAGTTTGACCTCATCTTAACTTGATTACAACCTTATTTCCGAATAAGGTCGTATTTACAGGCACTGGGGATTAAGATTTGAACAGATCTTCTGGGGAGACATAATTCTGAAACATTATCAAAAGATCCCTTTTACTCTTCAGAGTGACTGGTTTGAATGAAAAATTTTATAGCCACCAAACACTCTGACTCTCCACTCTCTCCCCATCATCTTATCTACTTGCAGAAACAAAAAGGAATGGTTTTTGGCTTTTATCTTTATAAATCTGTACCCACACCAGGCACCTTCATTCCTGACATCTTTGACCTGTGAGACCCCCTCCTGACCCTGCTTGATATTGTCCTAGTTCTCCTGTTTCAGCTTTCAGCATACACAGCAGCTCATTCCCAGATTAAACTACCAGCTATCTACATGCAGATCAACCTTTTAAATGCTACATTTGTGTAGAGTGAGAATCATCCACACTTTGAGTAATATATAATTTGGAATTCGTGTATTCTATTCACTTTCTCCTCCTATGGGAATGATGGTTGGGACTATAAAATATTTAGCTGCTTTTTTTCAAGACTAAATTAAATGTCTATCATGTTTGTTGGTATTCCTTCTTATGTCCTTAGGACTTCTTTTTCAATCATTAAATCAAGAGTAGGATGAGGAAAAGAATTGGAAAAAGAGGGACAATCAGCTGAAGCCCAGACATTTGCAAATTGTTTCATAAATAGAGCATGATGTGCTTCTTTGGGTAAATATCAGAATTTTGAGTAAAGGGCACTCATGATGCTCCTGATTCTACTCTTAGTATTGTAATCACTTGATGTAGCTGGCTTTGCATTCGTACAAATCTGTGAGATCATGTGGGAGATTATTTCAGAACCTGAGTGGGTTTTAAGCCAGAGACTGTGGGAGGTGCACATGACGTCTGTCTGCTTTTTTCTCCTCGTGACTAAAACTGTAGTATTTCTGACAGACTTAAACTCCCAGGGATGGAAGAAAATTTGAGTAGTTTCTAAACAGCCAAGTCTGCTCTGAATTCTGCTACACAAATGCGTAACAGATTACCATCAGACAGGATTGTGAAGGTTGACTGTTCTAAAAATCTCCAAGAGAGAGGTGGTGTCTTTCTCCTGTGTGGCACTCAAAAGGAATGCCTGTGGGGGACGGGAAACCTGCATGAAAACTATTCTGTTTAGGTGTATTAAAAATGGAAGTCAAAAAAAGAGAAACATCTTGTAGGAATAGGTTTAAGGTAGACTGAAGGATTCTGACATGGTTAATGGTCAATTTTGGGCATTTGGAGCTAGATAATTTAAACCATTTAAGCTTCAAAGGACAGGAAGGAAACTCTGACTGCAGTCTATTCTGGGGTGATTTTCTTTTTGGCCAAATCACTTGGAACAAAGAGATTTTCTTTAAAAAAAAAAAAAAGGAGTAAGAAAGAAAGAACTCTGGCATCCTCAGAAGAAATGCTAATGGGATGTGTTGAAGAATGAAGAAAGGAAACAGATTAGGGGAAGTCAGGGCTACATCTGCAGCCATAGAGCGACTAACTCATCTTCCAGGTCCTCATATTTCTAGTACATTGTGACAATAGTAGAAAAATTCTTATCACAGCGAGCCCTAGTGTGATTGGAAATAGGTGAAGTTTGGTAAAGGAAACAGAACAGATTGTAGCATTGGTCTCAGCTGTATTTTAATCTATTTGTGTGTTTATACATGGCAATTAGACTCAGTGAAAACACGATGCTGATTATGCTAATTAATAATTACATACTTAAAGGAAATACACCGTTGGCAGCATGGCAGGCCTTCTTCCTTCCCGCTTTCTCTCTTCTTGTGTGCCTAAGAAATACAGTTGACCCTTGAACAACACAGGTTTGAACTGCGTGGGCCCACTTCTACTTGGATATTTTTTGATAAGTACAGCAAAGTACTGTAAATTATTTTCTTTTCCTTATGACTTTCTTTTCTCCAGCTTACTTTTGTAAGAATACAGTGTATGATAAATATAACATAAAAAATATGTATTAATTGGTTGTTATGTAAGGCTTCCAGTGAACAGTAGGCTTAAAAAATTGGGGGAGTCAAAAGTTATATGCAGATTTTCAACTGCACCGGAGTAGGTGCCTCTAAACCCCATGTTGCTCAAGGGAGAGCTGGTCCTGTCCTGTTGGGGTTGGGCCATGCATCGGGACTCAGCTCCCCACTCACCTATGTGAGAGGACCACCCACACAGTCTATGAGGAAGCAGTGCTTGTGAAGTTGATATTGTAAACCTGGATCTCAATGTGTTTGATTGCACATCTCAGTCTGCCAGATTCCATCACTGAACTCCTAAGATCAATGCAGAGAACAAAGAGATACCTTTTTTCCTTTAGAAAAAGAACTTTCTACTTTTCAGATATTTATAAACAAGGGCCTTTCCAGAAGCAGCACAAAAAGTAGTCAAGAAAAAGCAGTATCAGTAGCAAACACTTTCCTGGAAAATAGATTTTTTATAAAAATTTGTATTTTCCATTATTTTTGTCTTTTGTCACTGGAGGGAGGATTTGAGAAAATGTCCTTGCCTTCTGGAGAGCTGTGAAACAAGCAGAAGCTCTGATTAAAAAAGTGCAGCTTCCCATATGGAGGATAGTGTCTGTTCAGCCCAGCCCAACCCAGCCTAGGATCCTCTCAATTGGCTGGTGATGATATTCCAGGGAAATTAACAGCTGAGGAGCCTGAATAGCTGAAGTGGAGATAATTCCCTCCTCCTTCTCTTTCTATAATCTTCATCCCCCCACCCACATGTGATGCCCTGTGAGCAGAGGACACATTCAGATGCAGGGACAACCCAAGTCTCAGAGAAGGGACAGAGGGGACAGAAGGCAGTGATTATGTTAGTCTTTGAACAGATAGGAAAACGAATAATTCTAGATTCACTTACGGATGTAGATAAAGCAGTAATCATGTCAGCTTATTGATAAGACACTGATAAAGAGTCTTTATTTGACCAAACTTGAGTCAGTCTCCCCTGAACCCTTTCTGCAACAAAGCCTATCAGGTGTTAGCAAGAATCTTGCTAAGTCATTTATGGAGAATTCCCCACCTTAGATGTCTGATCAAACTCCCCAAACATCCCCAACATCCCCCACCCCAGGCGATATCTTCTTACCCTGGCCTGCCTTCAGTAAGAGTCCTATTATTTTTATTATTATTATTATTTTTTAATATTTATTTATTTGACAGAGACACAGTGAGAGAGTGAACACAAGCAGGGGGAGTGGGAGAGGGAGAAGCAGGCTTCCCGCTGAGCAGGGAGCCCGATGCGGGGCTCGATCCCAGGACCCCGGGATCATGACCTGAGCCGAAGGCAGACGCCTAACAACTGAGCCACCCAGGTGCCCCCAGTAAGAGTCCTATTAGGTCAGAACCCTAATAGGGGCTCCCCCCTAAATCCCCCCAGACCTGATGTCTTCTCTGAATAATTTTCTGCTGTCTCTCTCCCTCCAACCTGCTCCTCGGCTGTAGATTCCCACTTGTTCTGGTTGTATTTGGAATCGAGCCCGGTTCTATCCTGGAGTTCCTCTTCCCTTATTGCAATAGTTTATTGAATAAAATCTATCTTCAGCCCTTTAACTTCTTTCGGGCTCTGGTTCTTCTTTGACAACACTAAGGCTCCCCAGGCAGGATTATCATCTGGTTAGACACTGGTGGCCATTCTGAACACACCTGTGTTTGCTCGGTGACTGTTTGGAGAGAGCATCCTTCTCAGACAAATTCCTGCTCTTCATGTTGGTCAGAGCGGGGGAGTCACGGGTCCAGTGGTCAGCCCCACAGCCCCCTTCCTGCAGCCCTGAAAAGCGAGACCCCTGGTCTGCTCCAACTATAAAGAGAACGTGATGTGTTTGGTAACTGGAGCCAGAAGACTAACTAGAGGCTTACGTGTGAGGGTGGGTTTTTTAATTCTCTGGAAGCAGTCAGGCACTCCAGATCATTCCAAATGGACTGAAATAGTGTTAACCATATCCATTCTGTTTTTACTGCTGTTCCCATGCCAAACTGGATTTTCAGCAAGGATAATCAAAACAAAGAGCTAACAAGCTGGGCCAACCAGCTTCATTTCCTGTTGACTTATGACATAGCCGTCCCCAAACTAACAATTGTGTCAAGAAAACAATAGTTCACAATGCAATAACTCAGAGTAACATTTTACATTGCACTTGTTCTACACTTGAAAATGTAAGTTTAATATTTTCTATTTCTTCTGTTCTTTTTAAAAATAATTGTGTAATGCTGGCCACCATTCCCTTTAATTTGAAATCACTTCCTGCCTGCTTTTTTCTGTGTATTAAAATGTTTCCTTTGAAAAAAAAAAAAATGTTTCCTTTGGTGTTGGGAAAATTGGACAGCCACATGCAGAAGAATGAAACTGGACCATTTCCTTACACCACACA
>NW_023270374.1:8463423-8479106 GCF_011800145.1 Mirounga leonina | reverse complement strand
TGAGTGAAATAAGTCAAACAGAGAAAGACATGTATCATATGAGCTCACTGATATGAGGAATTCTTAATTGCAGGAAAGAAACTGAGGGTTGCTGGAGTAGGGGGTGGGGTGGGAGGGATGGGGTGACTGGGTAATAGACACTGGGGAGGGTATGTGCTCTGGTAAGCGCTGTGAATTGTGCAAGACTGTTGACTCTCAGATCTGTACCTCTGAAACAAATAATGCAATATATGTTAAGAAAAAAAAAAAGAAGAAGAAGAAGGTAGCGGGAAGGGAAGAATGAAGCGGGGGAAATCGGAGGGGTAGACGAACCATGAGAGACGATGGACTCTGAAAAACAAACTGAGGGTTCTAGAAGGGAGGGGGGTGGGAGGATGGGTTAGCCTGGTGGTAGGTATTGAGGAGGGCACATTCTGCATGGAGCACTGGGTGTTATGCACAAACAATGAATCATGGAACAGTTCATCTAAAACTAATGATGTAATGTATGGGGATTAACATAAGAATAAAAAATAGAAAAACACACACACAAAAAAAACAAATGCTTCGGGCGCCTGGGTGGCTCAGTTGGTTAAGCGACTGCCTTCGGCTCAGGTCATGATCCTGGAGTCCCGGGATCGAGTCTCGCATCGGTCTCCCTGCTCGGCAGGGAGTCTGCTTCTCCCTCTGACCCTCTCCCCTCTCATGTGCGCTCTCTCTCTCTCATTCTCTCTGTCTCAAATAAATAAATAAAATCTTTAAAAAAAAAAACAAATGCTTCACAGAAAAAATAAATAAATAAAAAATAAAAAAGGAAGGGAGGGAGGAAGGAATAGAGGAAGGAAGGAAGGAAGGAAGGAAGGAAGGAAGGAAGAAAGGAAGGAAGGAAGGAAGGAAGGAAGGAAAGAAAGGGAGGGTGGGAAGGAGGAAAGCATCTAATGTGTACACATGGTCTTTTTAGGCTTTTTGCCAGGATGAGACTGTTCCTTTATACTCATATCTAAAGTACAGTGATGTCTCATTAAAGAGCAGTATAGTAATCTTCTGAAACTTGAGTGATTTAGGGGTTAGGATAATTTGTTGGCAGAATAGTTAGGGAATTAACTGCGAATCAGAAGCTGCAGTGGACATCTCTTGTTTGGGCCAGCTCACTTGGAACACATGTATTAAAAGAGAGCTTAATTGATGCTAAATCTATTAAACATGAAAAGACCCGGCTGCAAAGAGATGAGTGAGGTTTTAATGTGAGGAATCTGAGGACTGGGACTCCAGTGGTGAGCAGAATGGTAGCAGTGAAGGGGAGATGACATTACCAGGCAAAGCTTTCAAGATGTCCCTGGCATTTTTGACACTGCTATTTCCCCAAAACAAAGAACACCAAGAAAGCAGAAAATCAGGTCAATTGCAAGATTCTGACCTTTATTCATGTTAGGAACATATTTCTCAATTTTCAGCGAGAGTCAGTAGGGGGAAAGAGGAACCTCTTTACCAGAACTGAAAAATCGACTACTCCAAGAATGTGAAAATTGCTTGTGATTGTCAATGCTGTATCACCAGAAAGTTTGTCCCCATCCCCCAGGGATGGACTAATACAACAATTCGGCTCTTATGTCCCAGATGATTCTAACATTAGAATAGCCTTTTGCAATCGTTCCTCTTTTTTAGGGATACCAGTAATTTTTCACTCTTCGAAATCTTGGGTCCTTGACCCCTACGGACCTCCCTTTATCAGGATACTCAGCCTGCCACTAAATCATCATTTCTTTCTTCATCGTGCTTCTTCTCTTTACCTCAAGTGGCATGCCGCCCATCCCAGGGTGGGTCCCCTCCCATTGCAATCTGGATCACTTCAAAAACTTGCTAGCTGGCTCTAGGTTAGTGGGTGCTGTTTTTAAGCCCAGATTACTTCTGGGGACTCAAGGTTATGGGAAGAGAAGCACAGAGAAGTCTAGGGCTCTCATTGTAAGTAAAACAGCAGGGAAGAATTGTTCTCAATGTAGCTTAATCAGAAAAAGACCCTTGGTTTTCCTCAAGGAAAACTCTGGAGGTTTTCGATACTTATTTATTTTAACAGAGTGCCCAGTGAAGATGAATTCAATGAGAAATTATGTGAGTTGATTTTTGTATAGGCAGAAATCTGGGGTCACCACAGAATAGATTTTTTATCGTTGTTTTGCAATTATCTTTTTCCTGAAAATGTTGGCTCCTTACACTGGTGAAAGCCTGTGTGGTTCATTCCATTACTTGTTTACAATTCTTCTGTGTCTCCCTGGCCTTAGCCTGGCTCCCCCTGTGGGAGGAGCCTTCCAGACCTTTGGTTTGGGGTTTGACCATGTGACTGACTGACTGTGACTATTGGAATGTAGGTGGGAAGAAGAGTGGGACAACTGTGAACAGAGTCTTCAAGATGCATGACATGTCTCAGCTTGCCTTCTTGAGTTTCTAAGTCCCCCATGAGAAGGGGATGCCCTAGGTAGCCATGGCTCATTCAATAGGGATCTCAGAGTGAAAGCATGTGGAGCAAACCTGAAACTGACACCAAACCTAGAACCCAGCCCAGCCAGTTGACCTATAGTTGATCCACGCACCATAAATAAGAAATAAGTACTCATTTCAGGCCACTGGGTTTGGGGCATGTTTGTTACATACCACACTGCAGCATGACTTAATACAAGTGGCAGTAGGATCTGTTGCTTTGTGTAAGGGGCTTAGCTAAGCTGCTTTAATATCAAGAAGAAGGAACTTTACAGCCACCCATTTTGGGTTTCAGTCCATTGTTCTGACTTCTGCTATTCACTCTTTGCTCTGCTACCATTGGGCACGGTAAGCAATATTCAGAATGATCAGAAATATACCAAAGATGTGGATTAGCAATAAAATAGATAATTCCTGGGCAGAAGAGAAATTCTATCATGTGCTAGAATGTAGATGACATTTGTAAAAGGGATTAACTAAGAAAGAAATTCAAACCATCTCACTGACAATCCATATCACTGGAAGAAATTATCAACACAAAATAAAGTAGACATTGGTGACAACTTCACATGACTAAATCCACTGTAGAAGAAAAACTAAAAAAAAAAAAAAATCATGTAGGAAGTGTTGAAAACTGCAATAATTGAGAAAAATTAGACTTGGTAGAGTAATCACCAGACAATAAAACGAACAATGAATCATTGAGTAAAAATTGACCAAAGGATCAAATCTTCTCAAGAAAATATTGATGTGAAAAAGATAGCCCTGGGAAAATTGGGCTTGGTATAAATAAGGGTCACAGAAAAATAATACTCCCAGTAGCAGAAGCTGTAGTTTGAATGATCTAGACTAATGTGGTGCATTTTTTACAGTGATTTTCCCGTGAGTTCTGCATTCCCTGGGGCATTGTGTATGTGCTGTGGGCCTGGCCCCAGCACCTGCAGCCTGGCTGTGTCCTGGGAATGGAGAAAGTTCCCTGAGGAAGGGCAAGTAAGGACCAGTAGGTGGGGTGGGGGTGGGGGAACACTCTCATCTCCTCAGGGAGCAGCACCCAGCAGAGGGCCCTAGCTGCCAGGGTTCCCCCTGGTGTGTATGTGGATCTCTTGTCTGGGAGTAAGCCAGTGGAACTAGTTCAAAAGGTCACCCTCCTACTTTGAGGCAATTCTTACTTCATGGTGCCAAACTATCGAGTGTGGTGAAGGCCAGCCTCCACGGGTCTTTCTCAGTTCACCTCCATCTGCCTTATGGTCAGTGGGGATTTTCTCAGATTCTGGCATTTTATAGACAGCAAGTTATCTTTTTAGAGGTAACCTCCTGAAAGTGTGTCACTGTTTTAAGCCTGAGCTTCCTGAAACCATTGAATTGCTCCGTGAGGCACGGTTGTATTGCCTGGTGTATGTGTGAGTGTGTGTGCCTGTGTGAGCATGTGCGTGTGTGCCTTTTTGGACTGACCATGATATTCCCATTTTTATTAGAGGTTGTGTCTTTTTTTGTTGTTGTTTGAGAAGGAGAGAGAGAGAGGAAGAGAGGAATGGCAGAGGGAGAGGGAGAAAGAGAATCCCAAGCTCCAGGCTTAGCACAGAGCCCAATGTGGGGCTCCATCCCAGGACCCTGAGATCATGGACTGAGCCAAATTCAAGAGCCAGACGCTTAACTGACTGAGCCACCCAGGCACCCCTAAAGGTTGTGTCTTTTTATTTCAACACAACACTACTCTTAATACAGTTGTTTTCTAAAATTTTAAAATACCTGCAACATCTTTTTAATCAGGTCATCATATTGTCTGTTTCACTACTGAAGAGACTCCTCAGTAGTGGATAGTCCAAAAACTAAGCGTGAGGTTTGCCTGAAACTCACAAATACCATGCTTCTACACATATTGAAAAACTGCACAAGTACAGTGGGATATCATTCAAACCCTAATACACAAAGCATTGACCCACAAAGGATGAATTTTCCTTCTCACTTGGTATATTGTTGTCCAGGCTATTTCGAGTGTGTTCCAGGGATCAGCAATGTCAGCATCACCTTGGAGCCTGACTGAAATGTAGAATCTCAAGCCCCACTTAGACTTACTGAATTAAAACCTGCATTTTCACAAGATTCCCAGATGAAGGGTGCCTGGGTATCTCAGTAGGTTAAGCACCTAGCTTTTGATTTTGGCTCAGGTCATGATCTCAGAGTCGTGGGATTGAGCCCCACATCGGGCTTCACTCTCAGGGGGGAGTCCGCTTGAGATTCTCTCTCCCTTTCCCTCTGCCCCTCCCCCTGCTCATGCTCTCTCTCTCTCTCTCAAATAAATAAATAAATCTTTTAAAAAGATTCCCAGATGATACATATGCATATTAAAATTTCACACTCTCTAACTTAAGGTCCTCAGTGGTTGTCAAATCTGAGTATATGTTAGAAAAATCTTGAGATATCTCCAAAATGTAGAATAGGTTTAAGGCATGGGTTGGCTTGGACTGGTATAGTCAGCTAGAGAGGGTTCCACTGTGACCAGAGACAAAGCCCATGTACAGGGCAGGTCTGCACATGTCCAAATGTCCAATACAGAGTCCCAGGCAACAACTATTAAGAGTAAGTCTATGTGCAGTGAAGATCCCAACCTAGCGTCCAGGAGTAAACCAAGAAGAGGCATAGTTGCTGAGAGGAGAGATCACAGGAGAGGGGAATGCCTCTGCATAGCCATCCACCCTCTGGTCATTAGATATCCATGACTGCTGTCGAGTGAGTCTTTCTCCTTGGGCTCTGCACAGTGAAGCAGCTGGTACAGGGTGTGGTAGAGGTAGATCCTTACCATCCAGAACCTTGAGTTTTCCTTTCCAGCTTGCATCCTTCACCCACGTGTAAATTCTTGCTGAGTCAGAGTGTAAACTCCCAATGAAGGGAATTGGGGCAGTACAGTTATTCTCCTAGAGATGGAAAAACAAAGACACTCAAGAATTCTACTCAGTTAATCTAGCTTCTAGATTTATCGATCTAATTTCCAGGAATTTTTGATGAGTCTCCAGTGCCCATCTGTCTTGCAATTGAGCTTCAGAGTTTGTAGCAAGTCAGTCTTCCTACAGCCTGTTATTACCAAAAAACATTTTAAAGGGTTGTTAAAAAAATAATGTTGCTAGGTGGTGTTCCACGCATTGCATAGGGTATGATTCTGGTGGCATAATATGGCATTATGTATATATCATAACTGATTAAAATGATAAGCTGTGAGGGTGAGTTGTGCTTGTTATATAATGGGAAGCTGTAACTGGCTATGCATTGATATTTTATCAGTTTAAAACGATTATTCTTGCATGTCTGGGGTAAAATGGCAGAATGACACCATATGGAAACTCTTTCTTTTTTAAGTCTGAAGGTGGGACTAAAATTAAATGTCATCAAGAAAAGTGACCACCAGAAGTTAAATGAGAAAAGAGGACAACACTCCATGTTCCAATATTTGAAAGATGGCAATGACAGAGAAGAATGATGGATGATCTTGCTGTGACTCAGGGCCAGTGCCTTACCCCAAAGCAGCATGGGGGAAAGATACAGAGGAAAGAATAAAATCTTTAAATGCAGTATGGTGTATATCCTTACAATGTACTAAAAAGAAATGAAGGACTGACTCACACTATAACATAACATAGATGAACCTTGAAAATAATATAAGTGAAAAAAAAAAACAGATACAAAATGCTACATACCATATGATTCTATTTATATGAAATGTTCAGAATAGGCAAATTCTTAGGGACAGAAAATAGATGAGTGGTTGCCTGGGGCTGGGAGGGGATATAGAGATAATTGGGGAGTGATTGCTAATGAGTACAGGGTGTCTCTTTAGGTTAATGAAAATATTATGGATTTAGATAGTAGTGATGGTTACAGAACTTTGTAAATATACTAAATTATATACTTTAAAAGTGACATTTACAGTATGTAAATTGTCTAAATGAATGAATGAATGTAGCAAACCTGCAAAGAGCAACAAAATCCAAAAACTATAAGGGGCATTTTTGGAATAAAATGAGGAAATTTGAATATAAATTGATATCAGTTGATATTAAGGAAATTATATAATAATGATATTATGGTTAGTAAGAGAATGTCTTTTTTTAGGAGATACATGTTGTTCATGATGTCTATAATTTGCAAATAGCTCAGCCAAAATATAAATAAAATAAAAATCCATAGATAGAAATAAAATATGGCAAATATCAACAATATTTGGATCTAAGAGGTGAGTAAATGGATTATCATTTTAATAGTGTTTCAGCTTTTCTGTATCTTCAAATTTCTTCACAAAAATGGTATGGAGTGGTACTGAGACACATAAGAGATCATTCAGGTTAATAGAAGGACACATAGTAGGAACCAATAATATGAAGATATCAAATCCACTGACATCTCTACTTTCAGTGTTATCCCAATGCAAATACTATCAGCACTATTTTTGGAACTTGACAAAATGATACAAAAGATCAGCTGGAGAAATAAATATGTGAGAATAGCCAGGGAAATCTTGAAAATGAATAATAAATGGAGAACAACCTTATGAGCTACCAAACCATTATATAAACCCGAACTATTTAAAAATAGTTTAATATAAGAGAAAATAGTCAATTTAACAAAGTAAAATAGGGAGTTCCAAAATTGACCCAGTACAGGTAGGAATTGCTTAAATATAAAGGTGGCATTAAACGGAAGTGGGGGGGAATGATAATGTAATAGATTGCTCTGGATCAAACAGCTAGCTGTTCGCAAAAATGCAAATGTGGATCTCTCCTCCATTCCTTTTATATATATATATATATATATATATATTTTAAAGATTTTATTTATTTATTTGACAGAGAGAGACACAGTGAGAGAGGGAACACAAGCAGGGAGAGTGGGGGAGAGAGAAGCAGGCTTCCCGTTGAGCAGGGAGCCAGATGTGGGGCTCGATCCCAAGACCCCGGGACCATGACCTGAGCTGAAGGCAGACGCTTAATGACTCAGGCGCCCCTCTCCTCCATTCCTTATTCCAAATACACCATCGTTGATGCAAGCCTTTAAAAAATGAAACCATAAAACCTTAGCCTACAGATTACCAAGTCATATCTCATGTTCCTATAACTGAACAGCAAACTGAGACTTAAATATAACTATGTACTTGACATTTCCTTGGTGGGAATTGGTGCCACTTGCAGCCATTGGGAAATGAGCCATGGTTCCCACATTTTGGTGATGCTGGGGGTTTTCACTACATTGCATTAATCAAGGCAGGCTTTGTTATTCTATACATCATGGGATGAGGGGAGCTTACTGTTGCCTCTTGTTTGGAAAGAAGGAGAGGGTATCACTCTGGGCTGGTGGTAGATAAGGGCAGCCTGGAGCCTGAGGTGCTCCCTGATCATAGGTCAGGGTTAGATGGGCTGGTGAGCAAGTGTGTGGTGTTTTCAAAGACAAGAGCAAGTAGCTGACAACCAGCATTTTGCAGCCTTCAAGAGACATCCCAGTAGGCACTTCCTTGCTTCAAAGTTGTGCTGTGAATGTGAAATGGACCCTAAGAATGATGATGAGCTTCACATGGAAAACTAACCACTCCACAGATCTGCCATCTTCCTGGAAGAAGTGCCAGGAGAGCCACCATCCAGCTTCCCGTAGACACAGTTTCACAGAGCCTGTAGCTACCCAGCCTTCGCCAAATGTCAACTGAAGTAAAGAGCCTTATATTTTGTTATGTAGGTGAAATCGATTTGGTCTCTCATCTCTGGCTTTGGCCACTAGGACCCACTGCCCTCCCCAGAGAGTCCTCTAAATTCTGGAGGAGCTTATATTCTCTTGTTATTTCTGTGTAGATCCGGCAAGTTTTCCTGAAATAAAAGGTTGGGGAGAAAAGAGATTTAAAATGCGTGAAGAATTAATTTTTTTCTCACTGAGTGATATTCATATGTGCCAATGCATGCCTTTTGCTTGGGCACTTCACCCTGGTCCCCAGTGAAAGCAGTCACCCACAGATGCTTAATCTCTCTCTGTCTCTATCTCTGTCTCTGTCTCGCTCACTCTGTCTCTGTCTTCGTCTCTTTCCCTCCTTCCTTCTTTTTCTGTCTCTGTCTATCCCTGTCTCTGTCTCTCTCTGTCTCTCGGTATCTCTCTGTCTCTGTTTCTGTCTCTCTCTCTTGGCTCCCCACCTGCTTGATTGAGCCCACTGTCTTGACATTCCTCCCATGTGGCCCTCTCCTGGTGTCGGGTGACTCAGTCGCTCTAGGACCTGTGAGTATAATAAACTTTGTTTCCTTGCACCCCTTTCTTGTAGCCACACCTGACTGAACATTTGAAAGAAAACAAAGCAATCCCTAAGAAACATTTGGTATTATCTCACAAAACTGAAGATTAACATACTTTAGGACTCAGCAATTTTATTCTTAGGCACATACAATCTTACATGTTTTTTAAATGTCTATAAGTAAAATGGTAATATTATATATTCTTCTGCAACTTGATTTTTTCTTCACCATTATGCTTGTAAGATGTAGCCATATTTTTATGTGTAGCTTTGGTTTACGTTCCATTGCTGGATTGTATTCCATTGTATAAATATGCTGCGGCTGATTTACCCAGGCTCCTTTTGATGGAATTATGCTATTGCCAAATGTTTGCTATTACAACATCTCTCGTGAATATTTTGTATTTATCTTCTAGACCACATGTGCAGGAGTTTCTCTATATCCTTAGGAATGGAATCCCAAGGTCATCAGATATATGCATCTTCAGCTTGTTTAAATGCTGTTAAATGTTTTCCCCAGATGGTTGTCTCAATTTACCTTCCCAGCAGCAGTGAAAAAGAGAACTTTTGCTCTGCTTCTTTTCCAGCACTTGGTAGCCTCAGACTTCTCATATTAGCCAATTAATGGTTCTGAAATGCTATCACATTGTTTTGATGTTCATTTCCCTGATTAGTAGTGAGATTGATGTATTTTGTGTTCTTTGTTCTCTCTTCTGTAACTTTTCCTTTCATATGTCTTGTCCATTTTTCTTTTCTTTAAGATTTATTTATTTATTTTAGAGAGAGAAAGAGTGAGTGCAGGAGGGAAGGGCAGAAGGGGGAGGAAGAGAGAGTCCCAAGCAGACTCCACACTAGTGGGGAGCCTGCCTTGGGACTCCATCCCAGGACCCTGAGACCATGACCTGAGCCGAAATCAAGAGTCTGCCACTTAACCGACTGAGCCACCCAGGTGCCCCTCTATGTTTCTTTTTTTTTTTTAAAGATTTTATTTATTTATTTGAGAGAGAGAGAATGAGAGAGAGAGAACACCTGAGAGGGGATAGGGTCAGAGGATGAAGCAGACCCCCTGCCGAGCAGGAAGCCCGATGCGGGACTCGATCCAGGGACTCCAGGATCATGACCTGAGCCGAAGGCAGTTGCTTAACCAACTGAGCCACCCAGGCGCCCCCCTCTATGTTTCTATTGAGTGGTTTGTCTTACTGATTTGTAGAAATTATTTCTATATTCTGGAGAGCAGTTGTTTGTTACGTGAGCTGTGGTTATATTCTCCTTGGCTGTGGCTTGCCCTTTCACTTTTAAATGGGGTTATTGATGCACAGAAAGGATTGATTCTGGTATATCCATGCTTTCTTTTTTTTTTTTAAAGATTTTATGTATTCATTTGACACAGAGAGAGAGAGCACCAGCAGGGGGAGCGGCAGGCAGAGGGAGAAGCAGACTCCCCGCTGAGCAGGGAGCCCGATATGGGACTAGATCCCAGGACCCTGGGATCATGACCTAAGCCTAAGGCAGACGCTTAACTGGCTGAGCCACCCAGGCACCCGTCATGCTTTCTTTTTCAGTTTTGCTGTCTTTGTCCTAAGAAATTGTGTCCTATTTTGAAGTTGAAAGACTATTCTTTTTTTCCTTAATTCTTGATTTTTTAAGTTTTTATTCTAATTCCAGTTAGTGAACATACAGTGTTCTATTAGTTTCTGGTGTACAATATAGTGATTCAACACGTCTGTACATTGCCTGGGGCTCATCATGACAGGTGCACTCCTGAAAGATTTAAACAACACTCATCTCATCTGTTATGAAAAGGAGAGTTTTTATTTTTAGTCAGTTCTGAGATTTTAAAGAATTGATTATAATTTCTTCTTTTGCTTTTGAGTAATTTGGGATTTTTTAAGCTTACAGATACATGGGGCTTTTTTTTTTTTTAAGAAAGGGAGAGAGAGAGGGTGGGGGAGGGGCAGAGGGAGAGGGAGAGAGAGAGAATCTCAAACATGGACTCTGATGCGGGGCTCCGTCTCACGACCTTGAGATCATGACTGGAGTCGAACTCAAGAGTTGGATGCTTAACTGGACTGAGCCACCTAGGTGCCCCTACGTGGGTCTTTTTATCTGGCTTAATTAAAAAAATTTTTAATTGTGACAAAATACAAATAATGTGACATTGTATCATTGTAACAATTTTTATGTGCACAGTTCAGTGGCATTAATGCATTCACATTGTTGTGTGACCATCACCACCAGCATCTTAAGAACTTTTTGTCTTGTGAAACTGAAACTATGTACCCATTAAACAATAACTCCCCATTTCCTTGTCCCCCATTGTTCCCAAAATGAAGGCAACCACTACTCTACTTGCTGTCTCTATGATTTTGACTACTCTAAGTACCTCATATAAGTGGAATCATACAATATTTGTCCTTCTGTGAATGGCTTATCTTATTTTGTATAATGTCCTCAAGCTTCATCCATACTGTAGCCTGTGTCTGGATTTCCTTTCTTTTTAAGGAATAATAATAATATTCCACATTCTACATTTTGTTTACCTATTCGTCCATCAATGGACACTTGGGTTTTTTTCCACCTTTTGGCTATTATGAATAATTCTGCTATGAACATGGGTGTACAAATACCAGTTTACATCCCCACTTTCAATTCTTTTGGGCAAATACCCAGAAATGGAATTGTTGAAACATATGATAATATTACTTTTAACCTTTTTGAGGAACACTCATACTATTTTCCATAGTGGTTGTACCATTTCACATTCCAACTAACACTGCACAGGATTCTAATCTCTTCACATCCTAGACAATTCTTGGTATTTTCTGGTTTTGTTTTGTTTTTGATAGTAGCCATCCTAACTGATGTGAGTTGATATCTCATTGTGGTTTTGATTTGCATTTTCCTGATGATGAGTGAAGTTGAACATCTTTTCATGTGCTGAGTGGCTATTTGTAGATTTTCTTTTGAGACATGTCTATTTAAGTCCTTTATCCATTTTTAAATTGGGTCGTTTTGTTGTTGTTGAGTGGTACATAATTTTAAATATTATCTCCAAAATCTGTGGATTACCTTTTCACTCTTGTTGATTATGTCCTCTGATGCACAGAAGTTTTTAACTTTGATGAAGTCCAATTTATCTATTTTTTCCTTTGTTGCCTATGCTTTGTTTCATATCCAAAAAATTATTGCCAAATCCAGTGTCATGAAGCTTTTCTCTCCTTGAGGAGGTAGTAACAATACCTGCCTATATTAGTTTCCTACAGCTGCCATACCATATACCAGGTGGCTTAAACAAAAGAAACATATTATCCCACAGTTTTGGAGGCTGGAAGCCCATGATCAAGATCTCAGAAAGGTTGATTACTCCTGAGGCCTCTCTCCCTGTGTCCTCATGTGGTCTTTCCTCTGTATGGATGCACTCCTGGTGTCTCTTCCTCTTCAATAGGACACCAGTCCAATAAAATTTGGGCCCCACCCTATGACTTCATTTAACCTTAATTACTTCCTGAAAGATCCTTATTCCAAATATAGTCACGTTTTGGAGTTAGGGCTTCAACCTATAAATTTGGGGAGACGCAATTCAATCCATAACACTGTTGCAAAATTCTGCAGGATAATGAATGTAACTCATTCAACACAGTGCTGGTACATGGTATACAGTCAATTAATGTTGGTTATGGCTATTATGCCATCACTGTTATTATTTAAAAGTGTAATTGAAGTTGTGTGTAAATGAGCCAGGAAATTGGGTCTTGGTCGTTTTTAAATGTTTGAGACTCAGTTCTGCCCCTTATAGCTGTGTAAGCTTGTGCAGCTCAACTAGTCTCTCTGAACCTTAGTGTCTTCAGCTGTAGAATATAAAAACGGTACTCATTTCAGCCTTCTTTAGGAATTGAGCGTGTGGAATAAAGCAAAGGATGCATTTAAGGCACTCAGCACACTGCCTGGCTCATAGGAACCCCTGAATAAATAGTAGCTACTATAGTCCCTGAGATAGAACACATTATAAGTAGAGATATGAGGCAACTTGCAATCAAAAATCCAAAGGCCAAGACAGAGGACAAATTTCTAGCCATACAGCTTACCCATTTTCCAGAGATGAATCACTTAGATGATTTAGACCTTCCAGTGAAAGGAACTCAATCAGTTAAAAATTACAGTACCCAGAAGGTAAAAAAACAACCAACTGTTCAGAAGAGTCACAATTATTTATGATTTTAGAAGTGAAGAACATTTTATTCTACGAATCTTCAAAATAGGGAGTCCAGCAGGTTATCCATTTCCTTCTGCTGCTTGGATTCTTACAGCTCCCCAGGGCTCCTGTCCCTCTTTCTTACACTCTATGAGCTTCTTTCCTTTGAATTCCCTTGTTTGTTCCATGTAGGCAAAATAGATTTCTCTTGCTTGGAATCGAAGCTCCCTATTAGATCCATATGTCATTATGGGGCACATACTATGTGCTAGGCACGATTCTGGGTACTTGACATGTTTTAACTGTTTTAATCTTCACAGTGATCACATGAAGTAGGTATAAGCAACATGCCCATTTTATGGAGGAGGAACAAACAGGTTAAAAAACTGCGAAAGATCACTCAGCTACAAGTGACAAACACAATGGGATAGTTTGTCCATGACCTTAACCACGGTTTTTCCATAGTAAAAACCAAAATCAGTGCTATTGGCCTCCTTCTGACAACATCCCTCAGCCTAGGATCAAGGTATCATGATACAGCACGTTTAGAATAAGCAGTCTTTGAGGGGGAGCACAGTGATGTGGCCCAGGTGTGTGGCCACCTACAAGCCCAGCTTAATCCAGGGATAGCTCAAGGTGTCCCAGGAAATGGAGTGTTTTAAATTATATGCCCCAACAAATACCAGGGAGTCAATAGCAGAGTGACTATAAGCACAGGGCAGCCTAGTTAAAATCCAACCCTGCCATTTCTCAGCTGTGGGATCTGGGAAAGTTCTGAAATTCCCTAAGTTTCTTGACCTACAAAATGGGTCAAATAATATCTACCTTACAGAGTTGATGTGATAGGCAAATGAGAAACTTTTTTTTTTTTAAAGATTTTATTTATTTGACAGAGAGAGACACAGCTAGAGAGGGAACACAAGCAGAGGGAGTGGGAGAGGGAGAAGCAGGCCTCCCGCTGAGCAGGGAGCCCGATGTGGGGCTCGATCCCAGGACCCTGGGATCATGACCTGAGCCGAAGGCAGACGCTTAACGACTGAGCCACCCAGGCGCCCCGAGAAACTTTTTTAAAAGTAAGCCTAACTACTGACAAATACCAAATGCCAAATGCACTCTTGTCCACATGTTGTTGTTACCTGAGGCGCCATGATTCCACAGCGTCAGTTAAATACGGAACCATTGCTTAAATGACTCAGGAGCTTGGGGGTAAGATTCACATTGTTTAAAAGCTGAGGGAAAGGACATGTGCCTGAATGGATGTCTTCCGAATCTCTCCTTAAATGTGATCAAAGGAAGTATTTGTCAGCCCATCCATAATCCTCCTCAGAAAATTCTCTTTGGTTGGATTAATCACATGGACAATTGGGCAAACTATCCTTTCCATGCATGGTTGTAGGGAAATTCTTAAACTAGTATAACCAACAGTCACTTTGGACAGATAAAAAATAAAATAAAGCTCAGCAAATGCATGAATACAAGGCTCAGTTTTAGAAGGCCAACTTCTTCCAAAAGTGGCTAACTGCAGAGTGCACATTTGGATGAGGTGACTTGTTTCATAGGGATGCTAAATATATAGATCTTAAATGAAAGCAGGTAGGGAATGGAGTAGTTTTCCAGACCAAAGATTTTGGTTTTAAATGATTGCTCCCCTGTTCTTCTTCCCGACAATGACTGGCATGGTGGTGATAATAAAACCTTACCATCTGTAGGCAAAATGATGCTTATTTTTTTTGCATTTATTTTATCACCAAAGGGCATGCATCCAGCTTAGCACTTAGGAAATGTCATTGAATGGAATAAGCACCTAGTAGACAGCCCCCCAGTAAATGTAACTGGATCACAAGAATGAAGTATACACGTGGAGCAGTTGGAATCCACACATACTGCTGGTGAGAATGTAAAATGGTACAGTCATTGGAAGAGCTGGTAGTTCTTCAAAAATTTAACATAGAGTTGCCATATGACCAGCAATTCCACTTCTAGGCATAGCTCCAAGAAAAATGAAAACACACTTCCATGGCCAAAAAAAAAAAAAAAAAGTTACATATGAATTTTCATTGCAGCAATTTTCATAATAGCCAAAAAATGAAAATGACCCAAATATCCATGAACTGAAGACTGGATAAACAAAATATGGTATGTCCACACAGGGGAATATTACTCAATAATAAAAAAGAATTAATTACATGCTACAACATAGATAAGCCTTGACAGCATTATGAAGACAATCACAAAAGACCAAATAGTGTATGATTCTATATATGTGAAAAGTCCTGAATAAGCAAATCCATAGAAGTAGAAAGTATATTAGTGGATGCCTAGGGCTGGAGGCAGGGGAGGGGTGCCTGCTAGTGGGTAATGAGTTTCTTTTTGAGGTGATGAAAATGTTCTCAACTTAGATTGTGATACTGGGTACGTAAATCTATGAGTGTACTAAACCACTGAACTGTACGCTTTAAGTGGGTGAATTTTGTAGTATGTGAACTGTATCTCAATAAGGATGTTAAAAATGAAAGAATTAGGGCACCTGTGTGGCTCAGTTGATTGAGCATCTGACTTTTGATATTGGCTCAGGTCATGATCTCAGAGCCCCAAGTTGGGCTCCAAGATCAGGGTGGAGACTGCCTGGGACTCTCTCTCTCTCCTTCTCCTTGTGTGCCTCCCACCCACTCTAAAAAAAGAAGAAAGAAAGAAAGAAAGAAAGAGAGAGAGAGAGAGAGAGAGAGAGAGAGAGAGAAAGAAAGAAAGAAAGAAAGAAAGAAAGAAAGAAAGAAAGAA
>NW_023270374.1:8327379-8463413 GCF_011800145.1 Mirounga leonina | reverse complement strand
AAAGAAAGAAAGAAAGAAAGAAAGAAAGAAAGAAAGAAAGAAAGAAAATTAAGAATAGGCTGTTGGGCTGAAGCTATGTAGGGAAACATTATTCTAAAAGTAGCTGCAGAAAGAATCACAGATGGGATATTCCTTGTCAATAAACTCTAGAGCAGTGGTTCTCAACCATGGGAGATTTTGCTCCCCAAGGGACATTTGGCAAATGCCCAGAGACAGTTTTGGTTGTCACAACAGAGATGAATGCTACTGGTACCTAGAGAGTGAAGGCCAAGGATGTAGCTAAATATCTTGCAACAAAGAATCATCCATCCCAAATGTCAATAGCTCTGAAGCTGAGAACAGCCACTTCGGTTGAAAGGAATTAGGTGAATAGTAGTGTCTACTTTGTAGGATTGTTTTTTGCACCCCCAGACCCCCAAAACAGTCTGGGTTAAGTAGAGGTAGGAAGTTGTTACCCAACAACATCATTTATACTGAGAATTTCTCAGTCTTAAATAGTCTATACAGTCTGGTTCTTAGAGTTGTTTGCTACCCAGGATCTGGCTTGGTGGAAATTCACTGACATTTGATCAACTTCCAAGAGCTGGTAGTTTGGAAATAAATAAAATATAGTCTATCATTAATTTGTTTCTATAGGCATGTCCCATGTTGAGTGTATCTTTCAAAAACTCTCAGGGATCAAAAAACAAAAAAGCTATTTGTCATTTATTTCTAAAGACTGGAAAGTAAATTTATCCTAATTTATAAACAATCAGAATTCATTATTTGTGTGTTATTTCTGAATCTAATTTGAAAGGATCATAAAATATTCACAAAGTGGAGGAGAGGATTTTTATCCATTATTTAGTCTAGAAATAAAGTTTGTAGATTTATTTATTTGATGGAAAATCTATCCAGAAGCCAACATAAACACATGGCAGCTAGCAGGCTTCTTCTAATATTTCCAGATATTCTTTATGATCAGCCACATTTAGAGACAAGCCAAGCAGCAAATCAATCAAGCAAATTAGAGGCAGGGAATTGGGGAAAAGGTTATGTTACCGTAAGATTAGGCACATAGCAGGCACATGCAGATAATTCTCCTGAAACTTGGGCACATTAACTCTGACTCAGTCTGCCTGTCAGATATAAAAAAAGTTGCCAGGGAGTCAGGAGGTTTGGTTCATTCACCCCTGGGGCTTTAAGATCTCATTTTCTTTATGTATAAAATAAAAGGGTTGGAGTAAATTAGTGATTCCCTGAATTTGTGGAGCTTATTAAATAAGTCTGGATTCCTAGGCTGAATTTCTAAGAAATCTGAGTCTGGAATCAAGCCCAGGCACCCGGGCTTCAATTCATGGATGATTCTCATGTGCATTCCTGATTTGGGAATAACTGGGTATAGTTATCATGTTGATCCTGGGTGCTTTGCCTCCACAGTGATCTAGGGCTTAGCATGATGTGGTATTAATTGCCCCTCTGCACTCTTTGTCCATGTTAATCATGAAATTAAAACAAAAAAAAAGAAAGAAAGAAATCTGCCAGGGAAGATGAGGGCCTGGCAAGAAGGGTGCTAAGGGGAGGGAGGATATGAGAGTGCTGGACCGTGTTTCTATGGCAACCCCATCCTTTCTCAGCGTGTGTTCTGAAAGCCTGCCTGTGCTGTGCTGGTGGGCTCCACCTCTGATGAAGTGCAGATCGCTAGTGTCGTCAATTTGGAGATGGGGACTTGTGAAAAGAACAAGATAATTAAATAAAAGTCACATCTGAATATTAACAAGCAGCAGCATTTCTCAGTCATCTTAAGTGTTTGCGTGTTGGGTTCAGGTGAATTGCAGGTAAACCAAATGGGGCACTGGTTTCTGTTTTTGTTTTGTTTTGTTGCTTTCAGAGACTTCTCTGAGTTTGCTACTTTTATGCTTCTTCCCACTCCATGCCCTCACCTTGTGGAGTTCGTTGTATCTTTATTTGGAAGAAAAACAAAATTGTCACAAGTTTCGATTGATTTGAGGAAAGTAGGATCCTTAACCTCATAGTCCCAGAAGGATGAACTCGGCTTTCACTCTAAGTGCATTCTTCTGCATCATTTGCTTTCTCTCCATGCTACTTGTAGGAAGGTGTGAGTGACAAGGAGGAAGAAGGTCAGCTGTGGAATACCAAGTCTGAATGTCCATGGGAGAGCCTGATGGATTCAGAGTTTGTTTTCTTGCTGATGGCCTAACAATCCAAGCTGATAGGCTGCAGGACTGTCTGAAATGTCAACTGTAGTCATAGCTTTCCTACTAACCCATAAAATCTAGTATTTATTGGAGCCTGCTGTATGCTACCCTAAGCATTTCCATGAATTATTTGTTTGGTCCTCAGGGCAAGCCTATAATGTAGGTTCTATTATTTATCCCGTTTTACAGAGGGGAAAACTGAGATTTGGAGGGTTTCTATGACTTTCCCAAGATCTCACTGCTAGGTAAGTGGTAGAATAGATCTAGACATCTGCCTGGCAAATCCTGACAGCCAACACTACCTCCTAGTTAGCTACATAACATTTCTTATGTCTGCATGGAAAGATTGGGTTAGACACGAGCATTTTTGAATAGGTGTCACTTGAAATAAGTTTGGGGAATTCCAAGTGATATAAATTAAACAAAATTTTTTACAGGACTTCTTAAAGAGTATTTATTATGCTACCATGTAATGATAGAACGTTAACCCATTTCCCACATTCACTTGACCTTGGAGCATACCTTCCTCTCACCTTGCAAGACTATTGTTGAATAAAACCCACTTTAGGTAATATAGCGTTTGATGATTTTTTAAGAGCCCTGCCAGGATTAAAGCAAAAGTTCTTTCTCTCTTTCACCTGCTAATTCTTGCTGTGTTTTTAATCTGCAAAATTTCTCTGTCCTGACCCCTCACCTTTTTTATGTTTTGGCAACTCTATTTAGGTACCCATTATCTATAACAAACTGCACACATTAAATGTGTACATTGGATATGTCTTGACAGACACGTACCCCCGTGAAAGTACCACTACAATCAAGACACCAAACACTGTATCCCTCGGCAATCCATCTCTCCTGACATCCCATGTCCAGCCAACCACTGGTCCTTCCAGTTTTCAGGTGAGTCTTCTGACCAAGTTGAAGGTTTTTCCTGGGAATGGTAAAAGGTCATGTGGCTTCTCAGTCATTTCAGCAGCGAGATAAGGAACTTTCTCTATTGAATGAATTTCTAAGCCCTCTTCCTTTCAGTTTCACTAATACAAACTGGTGTGTCACCCAGACATTGCACTAGGCATGTTCATGAAGTTGGCATGGGTGCCCTCATTCTGCCCATCTCTAGGACAGAAAATCCACCAATGCCCTGTCAGAAGAGAAATGAAAGTTTTTCATGTGTATTTGAAGGATGTGGGGAATGGTCACTGTCACTAGAAATAGTAAGGAAAAAAAAATAGTAAGGCAATAGGGGTAATTCACTGAGTTCTTCAAAAAGACATTTAGCATTTCACACACATTTATATGGAGGGAATTAATTGTGTGCTTTCTTTCTTCATAGAGAAATAAGAAGCTGAGGACCTGTACTATTTTGATGAGCCGTGTGGTCTGCAGAATATTCCTTAATTAATTCAAGAATTACCTTTGAAGCTTCTCTTGTGGGATCAGCACTTCACTAGTTCCTAGGGAGACAGAGATGAATAAAGCAGAGTATGAGTTATCAAGGAGTTAAGAATCAAATGTCTTCATATTGTTAATTTTCACTGTAGCATTTAGTTCTTAGGTTTGTGGTAAAAAGTGAATAAAAAGGAGGCTTCACTTTCAAGTTATCCTTTGTGACAGAGTTAAATGTTTAGAGGTTGTTTACAATAATATCACTTAAGTTTCTCCTCTAGGAAGTTTGAAAAAAACTGATCCCATAGAAAATGGTAGTGTTAAAATCACATCTTATTTTGAAGTTGTGCTGTAATTTCAACTTTTTTGATGGGCTTCAGCATGAATTAGCTTAACTAAGCCCCCGGACAACCTGGTGAAGTAGGGAGCACAGATGTTACAATTCCAATCTGGTAAATATTTTAGGAAGGTCTGAACGGATGGAGGGAATGATACTTTCGTTTGCGGGTTGAAGGATAGCACTTTTTAGCTCTATAGTACTTGGCAATGGCTGTGGTTGCCTCCACAAGACAGTGATAAATGATACGGTTTGCCCAGGATCACACAGCAGGTTATTGCTAGAGTAAGACAGGAATTCACCATTGGAAATGAAGCAGAACACTGATATGAATTTACTCCTCTGTGGTGGGATGGAACCTGGGCATCCAAAGGACAGTGTGTGAGGCTCCAGGGGGGTTTGAACCAATGTGAGAGAGTACAATCCCACATCCACAATGTAGTGAATCTGATGTGAAGCTGACCTCGGATGGCTGGTCATGCCTCTACCATCTGCTACGCAGAGCCTTTGGAGAGCTCCTGGAGAGAGACCTGGACATCCTTGCTGCCCTATTTGGCTCTCAGGCTGCACAGAAGTCATGCTCAGCTGCCCTTTAGCATTTGACTTGTAAGCAGAGCATTGCCCCACCAGAGCCCTTGAACAGAACCAAGAGAAATTCAGAGGGAGAGACTGTGCCATGAATACTCAAAGGCACTGGGAAAAGTTCATCCTCAGAGTCCTAGTCCCTCCTATCTCCACTTAACCATCTTCATTAAGTGAGTCCTAGTGTATTTATGCACTCATTGATTTATTCTTTTGTTCATTCTTTCATTGAATACCATTATTTTAAATTCCCAGATAAATGGCAGAAATAACCATAATCCTACTAGAATGTATCAAGTTGTCTTATATTGCTTCATATTGTCAGCCAATGAAAATTTTTTTGCAATATGTCTTTTAATTTCCATACAGTATTCTTGAAAAAATGATGGTGCCTATACATATTCCAAATTCAAACTCTGTGGAAACTTAAAAATACACATTTTACCTAGGATTTTTCTCAGATATGAGCTATATATACTTCCTTATTATCTCTTTCACCTTCAACATTAGATTTCCATCATTTTTATTCTTTGTTCTATTTCCAAACTTTAAAAAAATCTTAAGCTATTAGCTATCACTTGGTTAGTGCTCCAAATCCGTTATAAGCATCAGGAGGGATGTTGGTCTAAATTCAGACACCATGGCAATAAATGACTTCAAAGGAAGCCAACCAGTGAGCTGTCATATCGTCTGTTCCCATTAGAAGCATATTGCATGTTCCTAATCAAATTATCAAGTGTTTATCAAGTGTTTATCAAGTGTTTATCAAGTGTTCCCTTCACAGAATTGTTCCTGGTATTTTCCCACAAATGATGCTAAGCTGACTAGCATGTAATTTGTTATTTCAGTTTATATTCTGGCTTTAAATAATGCTATTTAAAAATGTCCAGACCCACTATTTAATCTGCTATGAGATACTTTGGGTTATTTGGAATTAGGGCCCCAAAGAGTGTGTCTTATTCACCATCCTTGGCAACCTAGTCCAGCAGAGTGCTTGAGATACAGTAGGTGTGCAATTAGCACTTGCTTTCCCTTTCCACCTCCTTGATTCATTGTTACAGAGGTCAAACTCAGGGATTCACTACATGTCTGTGAGATTGGCCCTTGGATCTCAAAATCTCTCCTAGATTTTCCCACTAAACCCACTTCCAATTCTGTAATTCTAATAGTCATGTCACAGTTCCCCTGTAGTAGAAAGAAAGGGACTTGTATGAACAGCTGCAGAGGGGTAGAGACTACAATGACCTCTTTGTGTGCATTATCTCATTCTACCCTCCTGGCAGTGCTTTGAGACAAGTCTCTTCATCTCCTTTTTACAGATGAGGAAACCTTAAAGAGCTAAAGGAACTGGCTGTTTCTAACTCAAATAGGAAGTGGTAGAAACAGGACTACTATCCCCAATTTCCTCTTCCTCTTTTTTTTTAAAGATTTATTTATTTATTTGACAGAGAGAGACACAGCGAGAGCAGGAACACAAGCAGGGAGAGTGGGAGAGGGAGAAGCAGGCTTCCTGCGGAGCAGGGAGCCCGATGTGGGGCTCGATCCCAGGACCCTAGGATCATGACCTGAGCCGAAGGCAGACGCTTAACGACTGAGCCACCCAGGCGCCCCCCTCCTCCTCCTTCTCCTCCTCTTCTGTCTCCTCTCCTCCCCTCTTCCCCACCTCTTCTTCTCTCTCTCCTTCCTCTTCCTCCTCCTCCTCTTCTTCTTCCTCTTCTTCTTCTTCCTTCTTTTTTTCTCCTTCTTCTTCCTCTTCTTTGTTTTCTTCTTCTTCTTCTTTCTTCTCCTCCTCCTCCTCCATCTTTTTCTTCTCCTTTTCTTTCCCCTTCTTCTTCTTTCTAATTTCTTTATCCAGATCTACCAGACTTCTTTCCTGAGCTCTACACCTTGCAAATTATTTACTGTACATCCCAACTCTACCCCAGCATCTTTAGGCCATCTCTTCTTCCCCTCTACCTTCCACTTCTGTCCAACAGCCCCATTGCCTTTTCTGCCAGTTACTGGATCCACTTTCCACCTGGTCACAAGGAATGCAACATTTGCCTTAAGGAAATTCCAAGCTAAATAAAGAAACAAGGCTGCTACACACTAGAAGTTAAAATATGATTCAAGATTTAAAATGTCATTGAAGACAATAATTTAAGAATGAGCACAAGACCATGTGTGATAGTTGTCTGTTGAATGGACAGTTCATGCTCTGTGGGGTGGTCAGGGAAAGAGATGTGGCAGAGGAAAATTGAGCTGGGCACGGGGGATGGCAGGACCCAGACTGGCAAAGAAGGTGTCAGGGGCACACCAGTCAGAGCAAATGGCAAGAGGAAACATGTGGGACCCAAGTGAACATGGTGGGTTCAAAGGTAGGAACTTGTTTCTAAAGAGCTTTTGGGTCTCACCATGAGAGATGATGAGTTCTTTTGAAGAATACTCTTCAAGGCCATTGAGGTTGTGAGGACAATATTCTGTTTCATTCTTTTCATGGCTTTCATTCTTTTCGTTACTCTGTTCCATTTCTTTGCAGGTTGTTTAGAACATTGCTTTAGCACCACAGAGGATGGATAAATTTAGAACCTATGATTTAAGTGCTGACCAGAAGTTCTGGTTCTAGAGGAATGTACCTTGCATCTCCATAATAATAATGATCATTGTTCCTCCAATTAGCTATCTTTTCAGCTTTGCATCTGCTCTTTTTTTTTTTAGCAATTAGTTGTAAACACCAAAATCAAGTTCTTCTCTGTCCTTTTGTAATAAATTCAGCTGTAACCTGAATATTCTGACTGTAACTTTGACCTGACTTCATTTTCAAGACTGTCAAAAGTAATTACAGACAGAGAGATTTTCCTACTCAGCATCTGGAAGTGCAAAGATACCAAGAAGGAGCCTCAAGTGTCATTAACAATCACCTTTCTGCCTGCTTCTTACATCACTCTGGCAAATAGTCGATTTCACAGCCAGCAAGGTTTATTATGGGAACTGTCCTTCTCCCCCAGGAGTTTCAGATTTTCCTTTCTCCCGACAAGCAGGAAATGGGTTTAGGACTTTGGAAGATAACATGGGTTTTGTTGTCACATTGACCTACCATTGATGGCTAGGTGACATTGGGCAACTTGCTTAACTTTCCGTGCCTCAGTTTCTTCATTAGAGATTGCCTCTAGAGATTTAGTGACAATTCCGTGGAATAAAATGCAAGGCATCTTGCAAAGTAATCAGCATATTGAAGTACTCAGTGACGTTAGCTATTAGGCTCTGTAAAAGTAGCGGTGAAAAACTTTGAACTCATATTATTTCAAATACAACAGACTTCTCTTTTGATGAAATGTACAGAAATCTTATTCTTGAAAGACTTTTCTCCTCCCAGAAACAACATGACCAAGAATAGCAGTATTTTAGAGGGATAGAGTTGAGATGCAAAATGTCAGAAAAGTGAAAAGGGGGCTATATTAATGTCAGGACCCATCTTTTATTTACTAATAAAGTCACAGTCTGTCTAATTTTTTAAAATTTTGTAATTATTTAAATCTTACAGAAAAGTTGTAAGAATGCACCCATATATCCAATCAGGTAAGGGTAAAAGATGAACAAGGAGACCGAGAACAAAGACAATCTTTTGTGAATTCACAGCTTCATCAAAGGCTTCCTTTCTCATCATCATCTTCTTCAACTAGCGGAGAAAAACCACTACCTAATCCAGCTTCTCATGATTTAAGGGGGACTTTGCTTTGAGCACAGTGTTGTTGTTGTTGTTGTTGTTGTTGTTGTTGTTGTTGTTAGAAAGGACTTCATAACAAAACTATTCTTCACATAATACCTAACTAGCTGGGCTAAGTCTCAGGCTGCCTTGACCAACTGTGATATTTTTTGTCATTCCATTTTTAGAAGAAAGAATGAAATGACAAGAAGAAAGCTTAATTTTTTTCTGCAGCATTGGCTTATAAGGACTCCTCATTTGAGAGATTTGATGTCTGGTGGACCTATGTAATTAAACACAAAGAATATCTGATTATTCATATAACCTTATATAAAATAACCAGTTAAAAAGGAACCATGAAGTGCATAAAGGAGCTTTTCAGTTTTAGGAGGAAGCAGCATTGGATGAGATACCCAGCAGTGGGAAGAGTGGGGAAAAGTGGTTGTTATGGTGACATTGGCCAAGACTGGCAGATACCAGTCATCTGAATGAGCTGATGGTCACCAGCATTACAAAGAAAGCTCAGGATGAAGAAATCCCAGGGTCTTAGGAAGGTTCTGGGAGAACAGTTGTCCTGATGAAGGTATACATGCATATGGACTAACTGATTCATAGGCCCTTATATTCTTCCTGCCCCATAGTTTTACTTTATTCCTGCACCAAAAAATCTTTGAAAGCTAAAGGTATAGTCCCAGTTTGGTGGCCTTACCATCATGGGTCTAGGGTGATTTTTTATTCCTAAACGCTTTAAAAACATTGTCCAACTGAGGAGTCCTCTCTTCTGGGGTGATCTGAAGCCAGTTAGTTCTATGTTTCTGTACTGGATTAAATGCCACCCCCCAAAAATAGGGTGGGATAATCAGGTATACTGTCATTTTCTGTGACTCCCAAATCTTCCTCAGTCTGCCTAGGGAATTGAAAGGGGCCTAGGCCCTGATGGTGAAAACTGAGAAATAAGCCCATGTTTATGGAGGGTATGGTAGGGTCAGTGAGGCGGTGCGCACACACACACATACACAGAGCTCAATCTTTTGATTTTGAATTCACTAAATTTGCATTTAGAAATGAAAATTCTCACCACAGACCTATTAAATTAGAAATTCCATGGTAGTGGGGCCCAGTAATCTGTGTTTTAAGGAGGACTCTAGGGCATTCTAATGCACACTAATGTTGGGAAATCACATGCTAAAGAGTTTGAATGCTAGGAACCAGTCCCCAAAAGAATTTTCTGCTTTTGTCTTAGTAACCCAGGAAATTAAAGTCATGTTGGCATTATAGGTAACAGTTGTGTCTTGGAGAATAAAGTCTTGAAATGTTTATTTTCACGTAGAAATAAGAATCATTCTCATTCAGGTGAATTTCAGGAAAAAAATAGTCATAACTTGAGAAGCCCAATTATTTTTTTTTTAAAAATCCTCCATGGGATTTTTAAGTCCTCTTAATCTAAACTGAGATTTCAAGTCTTGCACTTAGTGAACTATGAATTCTTGTGCCCTGCAAGTCCTTCTGTGAATCCGAGGACAGCCTCTCCTTGATGTATAACATGTTTGCATAGCACAGCAGAGAAAAAAAATCTATATAACGCTGCAGGCTTGAAGGGGTTCAAAGAAAGTAGGAATTGTGCTCATATTCAGAGGCAAAATGTCCATTCTTTTAATAGCTACTAGTACTGGAGTATTTCTTATTTGAGAAAGTACCCAAAGCAGCTTTGCTCTGAGTAGCTGAGATCCTAAGGGAAAGAGAGGGTCTCCAGGAGGCAGGACTACAGAATACTACCACGGAGGATGCAATGCGTGATACCAGGAGAGAAATGCATGGTACTCCTGAGAGGGAGGACAGAAGATATAAAAAGAGAGAAGGGTCAGAGTGAGAGGAGACACCAACATGGGTGATGTTGGAACTTGCCACGAAGAAGGGGCTCGTGGAGAATGCTCTGTGGTTAGGTGGCTGGAGGAAATTTCAAGGTGCCTGATACTAAATGGACAACTTCTGTGTCACCGCATTAGAAATGTTCCCTCTCTGCCCCTACCCTACTCATAAACATTTTTTGTGGGCAGGATATTTTGTGTTTTGTGTGGAAAACAAAGTCAAAGTGCTGGCTAGTTGTCTGGGTGAATGCAGTAAGGAAATGGGGGTCAGGGGACAGAGGTCGCCATGAGAACACAGGTGCCATGGAGATGCCCAGAAACCTTGGGCAAGGCTTGAAACTTCCACAGAGTGTTGAAGAAGAGTTTGGGCTCTAGAACAAAGAGACCTCAGTGGGTAGCAGGTTTGCATTTATTTGCGGTGATATTTGTTCATATTCACCATTCCGGGAAACAATTCCACATTGCCAAGTGCAGGGATAATTTGTGAACATTGCCTTCTTCAAGTCGCTGGAATAAGGTACAAAAGCTAATGAAAAGGATGGTCTTCTCTCCAGACCAGCGATGTCCAATAGAACTTTCTGCAATGATGGGAATGTTCTTTATCTGTGCTATGCAATACAGTGGCCACCAGCATGTGGCTACAGCACACTTGAAATGTGGCCAGCAAGATTTAGGAAAGGAACTTTTCATTTAATTTAAATATATTTAAATTTAAAGAGTCCCATGTGGCCACCATGTTGGACAACATAGGTAGAAAAAGATTAGTACTTCAGCTGCTCATCAGTAGGATGAGTGAAAGGAGTCAGGAGTAAACATTAGGGAGCTGCAGGGTCCCTGGTCAACCAGAGAGCTCATGCACCATCTGAGAGGGAGTGACGACCAACTTCAGCATTTGTTGCTATGGAGAAATGTGGACCCCAGTTGACAAATATTCCAATTGTTTAAGAGAAACTAGAATTATGAATTTTGTGTAATATGTCCCAATCTTTAAATGCTGACAAGTCATTCTAAATTCTTACAAATCAGTGTCTGAACCCAATAAAACACAACGAGAAGGTGTAGCATAGCACTTAGGATCCCAGGCTTCAGAGACTTTCTGGCTTTGGTTCCCCAGTCCTCCACTTCCTCGCTGAGTGATCACAGCCAAGTGGCTTAACCTCTGTGCTTCAGTTCCCTCATTTGTAAAATGAGGAGAGTAATAATCTCTATTCCTCAAAGTGTGGTAAAGATGATATTTATTAATATAATATAGGTATAATATAGATATTGGTGACTGCTCTTAAGCCTGTGGGCTGGTTTTGATCCATGGGTACTTTGTAACCTCTGATATAGCGGCTTTGGATTTTTGTTCCATAATGCCCTTTGCTACCCTGGAAATATACTCCATCTGCCTAGTGTCCTGGCCAGGAGTGAAGAAGCTGGACGTCTGGATAGGAATCACTCTGTAGCCACATCTTGATCCCGTTGCACAGGACTCCTGTGTCTTGACCCTGCTGACAATTTGCTCAGGGTCAGAGCACAGACGCCAGGGTCTAGTCCTTCAGGATCCAAGTTTCTGCCCCCAGTTCCTTAGTGACACACTGTCTGCCCCCGCAGTTCCTTAGTGATATAGCCTCAACTCTGTGCCAGTTCACAGTTTTCCCTGTTCCACTGTGCTGCCTTCCCAGACTGGAACCTAACTTTCTGAACGGGCTTGTCCAGACCGCATATCCATGTCTCCTCTGCCCTTAGCCCTCCATGCGGATCTATCCCAGTCCACCTGTGTCTAAGCCATGACTAAAGCAAGAGTTAAGTTGTTAAGAAGATAAGCTTACTCTCTGGGTTTCTTTAATTCCATGGATTGGGAGCTCTGATCCCAGGTAAGGAAATGTTCCCAACTTCCCAGCATTTTCAACATAATACTCCTTTGTTATCTACACACACACACACCACTATACAAAAATCAAGGAAAATGCCACAGCCACAAAATGTGTTTCATAAAGACAAAGAATTTTATATATATATATATATATAAAACAAAGAATCCATTATATATATGTGTGTGTGTGTGTGTGTGTGTGTATATATATATATATATATAAAACAAAAATATTTAGGAGGAAAAGCTAGAAAAGAAAAGCAGAGAGAAGTCTGTAGCTTTAGCATCTAAAGAATTAACAACTAAATTGATGTATAATACCAAGGCTATGAATTGTAAGAATTGTACTTTGTGGGTGTACTAGTCCATCAATTGTTGGATGCCCAAGATTATGAGCAGCACTGGTGAAGATAAAAAGCAAGAATGAGACCATGCATCTTTATATCTCTATTTCACTTAGCAGGTTACAAAGCAGTGAGTTTCCCCCTCATCAAATCATAGTCCTCTATTTGTACATGGGTCTGTTTAGTCAGACCATTTGCTCTTCGAACACAAAAACCTCATCTCACTGATTTTGATCTCCATGCCACGCATGTAGTAAGACCTCTGCTTACTTGTTTTCTTCTATCTTCACAATTATACCATGAGGCGCACGTTGGTGTTATAAAGGTTGTATCAGCACTAAGCGACCCTGAGGCATGAAGCCTGTGTGGAAATAAGCATGGTTTCTGATCCCAGAGAGCATGAGCTGGGATTGAATGGTGTTAAAACACAGACACCAGATGTATTCATCGGAAGAGGCTTTAACTTGGCGAAGTATCCATCCATTTTGGTTGGTTTAGAGGATGTCAGGCAAGAGTTGGACAACATGAAGAACATGATGCTAGAACAAGGTAAATAAAATCAGTGTTCTGTCCTATTCTTCTGTAATGCTTCTGGCTGGCTCAGAAAATACACCTGCCTAGTATCCTGGTCAGGGCCTCCTCTTACCACTCTCTTGAGAAATGGAGAGATAAGATACCTTTATAAATCACTCAGTAGCCCCAAATTGTGACTTTAAATAAGTCACCCCAAATTAGTCAGCTCATCAGAAATTAGCAGTCCACCTATGGTCACACTCAACTTCTCCTGCTCTCTTGAATTTCTTCAGGCCCCCATTGTTTTTGCATGGATGTTTCTCTTGCTGGGGTCTCCACCCTGGTTATTAGGAGGCAGAGAAATGAGAAGGCACTGGGACTTAGGGCTTTCCTCAGCAAACCTACCCAGAGTCTGATGTGATAGAAAGTTGAAAAAAACATTAAAGTCAGGTAGCTGTGCGGTTTACTTATTTTGTCATCAAATTTAAATTAGTGCATCTTCCACCCCATAAGTAATTTAAATTTGGCCAGAGAAAGGGGAAAGTACACAAGAGAGTTTTCTTATCTATAGTGGTAAGTGAGGTCACATATTAAAAAGCAGAAAATAAGGTTATTTTATGGGGATAGAATGAATTAATCATAACTGCATAGATATTGTCCAATTGCTTCATTCCTTGGGCCTTCCATTTGCTTTTTATAATTTATAACTCACAGTTTTAATATCTAACCATGAAATTTAAGTGGTCCAAAAATAAAGTAGCAGATTTTTGAGCCAAATAAATCCACTGCCATTAGCATATAGCAAGTTGCATGCTGCTAATTGCTAATTATTCATGTGGCTAACATAACCCAAGCAGAAAGAAGCAGGGAAAAAAAAAAAGGACAACTAAAGAGGATTGGAAAAATAAGCCTTGAGTAAGGCAAAGCTACTTTATCTAATTCCCTGGAAATAAATGAATAGAGCTGCCTTGCCTGCTCCTTATTTCTCTTGGGATGCCAAAGTGGTCCCACAACCTAAAGACAGATAAAAAACTGGAAAAGAGGGACAGAGTTCTCTCTGCCTTTCCTGGGCTCAGGCATAAAGGTGCTCTAATTTCTGGACCCCTGTGAGCATGGGGATGGAATCTTGACCAGGTTGTCATTAGGGAGTATTTTTTCTCTTCTTTGTGTTTTGGTGCTCATCTTTGGTAAATGAAATGACTCCAGATGTTTCACTAAATGTTTTTAGAAGAATTTTGTGTTCAAGGAAGAGGCCAACCCAAAGTGATAAGGTGGTGCCACCTCCCACCTTGCTACTCAGATGCTCCCAGGAACATTGGTCCTTGCAGAGAGTGTCCCTGACTTCCCAGTGAATGGGATGGACTTTCAGAGCTGTGCAGGACCCAAGAGAACCTCTACTGCAACTCACAAACAAACCAGGGACCAGAGATGGGTTGTGATTCACCCATGGCCACACAGCTAGCAGGGAGCAGAACAGAGTGTCGAGATTTGCTGATGCTGGGACCAGGGCTCTTTCCAGAAACCCCTTTGCTTTCCCCTTCTCCCACCTGAAACATGTTTCTGTTTCATGCTATGAGGTCGTAGACATACTTTCAGTGTTTTAATGGGTGACAGTTTATATGAAAAAATAATCTATGCTGGCATGTGAATGAGGATGCATGTGTTTTCTTTTGAATAACATTATTTGTTATTTTTCATTTTTAAAGATTTACTTACTAACAATGAATCATGGAACACTACATCAAAAACAATGATGTACTGTATGGTGACTAACATAACATAATAAAAAAATAAAGATTTATTTACTTATTTGAGAGAGAGAGAGTGAGCATGTACAAGGGAGCAAGGGGAGGGGCAGAGGGAGAGGGAGGGAGAGAAATCCTCAAGCAGACTCCCCACTGAGCACCGAGCCTGACGCAGGGATCCATCCCAAAACCCCAAGATCATGACCTGAACCAAAATCAAGAGTTGGATGCCTAACAGACTGAGCCACCCAGATACCCCTTGTTATTTTTCATTATTCATTATTTGTTAGTGTTATTTGTTTGTCTAAATACTGCAAAGCATAAATATTATGGTGGCCCCAGAGATACTCCTACCTTTTAAATAATAATAACATTAATCAAATTCTTATTATGTGCCAGGTACTGTTGTGAGCACTTCATGCTTCACTCATTTAATTTTCAAAACAACCTTATGTAGTAAAAATTTTTATTCCTGTTTTGTAGATAAGAAAAATGAGGCACCAAGAGGTCATACAGTTGTTAATGATGGAGCAGAGATTCGATTCCAGAAAGTCTGGCTTTAAGACTTGTGGTCTGAATCACTGATTGACTGCACAGAAAGTCTTAGTAAAGATCAAAGCCTTCTGCCTTGCCCTCTCTTATAAAATTTTTTTCCCAAAGTTTAGCAGGTTTTTGAGTCTCTTACTAGAAAAAAAAAAAAGTATGCCTATACCAACATATTCTATAAATAAATTTCTATATGCAATGTAGATAGATAGGTGATAAATAGATCAATACAGATAAATCTCTATTTCCATTTTTATCATCTCTATCCCCTATCCCTATCCCCGTTGCTTATCCTTATCCCCTGTCCCATTCACCTATCCTAATCCCCTAACCCTATACCCATCCCTATCCCCATCTCTATCCCCATCCTTATCTCTATCCCCTATTCCTATCCCCATCCCTTATCCCTATCTCCTATCCCCTAGTCCTATCCCCTAGTCCTATCCCTATCCCCTATCCTTATCCTCTATACCTATGCGTCTTCCCTATCCCCATCCCTATCTCCTATCCCTATTCTCTACTCCTATCCCTATCCCCATCCCCTGTGCCATATCCCTATTTATCCCCTTTTCCTTATCCCTATCCTCTATCTCTATCCCTATCCCCTATCTCTTATCCCTATCCCTATTCCCTTTACCTAGCCCCTAATCCTTAGCCCTATCTATCTCTATCTATCTCTATCTCTATCCCTACTCCCTAACCCCTAGGCCCTATCCCTCTCCATCTCTACCTCTATCTCTATCCCTAGCCCCTAATCCCCAGCCCCTATCTCTATCATCTCTATCATCTCTATCATCTCTATCATCTCTATCATCTCTATCTCTATCTCTAACTCTACCTCTAACTCTATCTCTGTCTCCCTGGACCTGGAGTCTGAGCTTTTCCATCTCACAGTCCTTTAGGGTCCCTAGTAGGAGCGGATAGGTGGGTGGTTTTCATTCTTTAGCAGAATCAGCCAGGGGCCCAGTAGAAATCAGTAGGCACAGTCCAGGTGCCTGCCTGAGGAAAGCTTAATGAAGTGGGAGGGGCTGATGGAACCAGCATAAGAGCATTAAGCTCTCATGGACCAGCAGGAGTAGAAGCCATCACTACCCCAGGCCTGAAGGGACAAGGAAAAGGAACATGTTCTGGAGCCCCATGAGAGCCATTTTCACGGAAGAAGGGTTTTCAGACAGGAGCTGTCCCCATGGAGGGCTGCAGCCCAAACTGTGAAGAAGCCACAAGGAGATAGGGAAACAAATACCCTGATTTCTCTCTCTGCTCCCACCCTCCAGTTTCCTGATGGTTCCTCCCATTGGCTAAATCTAATTGGAGTCCAGGGGGCAAAGAAGCCCAGGACTAGAGGAGGAAGGATATAAGCAGAGAATGGGTGGGGGCAGGGTGGAAGGTGACAAATGGAGAAATCTGAGCTGATAGGGAAGACAAGGAAATGCAAATGCTCTCTATAAAGACATTCAACAAAGGGGCAGTGGCTCAGTTGGTAAGACTCCCATACTTGATCTCAGCTCAGATCTTGATCTCAGGGTCCTAAGTTCAACCCCTGCGCTGGGCTTCAGGCTAGACATGGAGATTACTTTTAAAAAGGAGGGAAGGACATTCAACCAACCCCTATGTATGCAGTCCCATTGTCACACTATTCCCTTCTATACCAGATTTCTCTACGTTGAGTTGGAGAGGCTCTGAGAGCAGTGCAGAGCCAATGTCCTGCTCTGTAGATTGTAATTTTGCTGCCCCACTAAGGCACTACCCCTCTCCATCTGCTTCCTTTATGCCAAAAATCAGTTGCCATTTCTCATCCAACCATTATTTCTCTCATTCTCTTTGAATTTGTGGGTTTCAAGTGCTATTATTCTTTAAATTATATATATATACATATATATGTGTGTGTGTGTATATATATATATAATCTTAGTAAGGTCTCTGAAAGGTGAGGAATAAAGTGCATGAGGTCCAACCATTTAGTTTAATTGAAAACTTTAATGGAGCCTTAAGTTTTTAAATATAGATCCCACATTTTTCTATGTATTTTACTATTTAAGCTGATATTTTGAATTAGGTATTTTCTTCCATTTATTTTAGGCTGGTTATGGTTGTTAAGATAAGGAAACCCTTAATTGTTGTAATTAACTTAGTTACTAGTCTTCTTACTGAATTCTCTTATTGTTTATAATTGTATTTTGGCTGGAGTACTCCAGTATATTTTTTATATCAGGGCAAATATTAATGTTGCCTATTTCTTTCCAACACGTATACTTAATACGCTTTTCTTCCTTAACTTCCTTGCCTAGTACTTCTGGGATAATGGTAAATAAGTTTTAATAGTATTCTCGTCTTATTTGTAAAATAGACATGTTCATATTTCTTACCTTTAAACAGGTAATTTCTATTCTATATGATTATTATTCCATTCATAACTCATGCCATCTATTATTATACTAGATTTTCCTTTCAAATGAGAAAAAAATGTAAGGTTTTTGCAGGTGTCATTTTTTGTTTAATGAAATAATCTTGTTTTATGTTATTTTATTTACATTATATTAACAAGTTATGTGTTATATTAGTCAATTTTAAGCCACCTTTGCATTTTTGAGATAAATTTCATTTAATTACTGTACCTTATGAGTTAAATATGCTGTTGAGTTATACTTATTAATATTTTGTTTTCATATTCTTTTTCTTAAGGTAGTCATTTTAATACAGTTTTATTTTAAATTTGCTGTTTTGTGATAATCTCTTATTTTGTTGGTTTTCTAACTCCTTATTTGATTTTCTCTTCATTTCCTCCCTTCTGTTTTCCTTTAGCTCATTTTAGTTTAATTCATGACTTATATGTTTAATTTATTTAATTTTATATTTCCTAATAATTATATGGCATTTAAGACTTCAGGGTTTATTATCAACTAAGTTTTAGCTACAATGATTTGCGTGAATTCTTCGACATTTCTGGCTCTTTCATTCAATGGATATTTCTTTTCAAAGCTATGCTGTATGTTTGGCCTTTTTTCAATTTATGATGGTGTCCTTTTTGTGCTTTGTTTATTCTTGATGGTACCCTTAGTATTTTCTGTGGCGAAAAGATTTAGTGATCTGTTCTTGAACGGTCCCTGTAATCCTCAAGTCCTGGATACATGCATCTATCTACCTACCCATCTATCTGAGCTAAAATTGGCCTATAATATTATATTTGTTTCAGGTGTACAATATAATGATTTGATATTTGTACATATTGCAAAACGATCACCACAGTAAGTCTAGTTCCCATCCATAACCACACACAGTTACAACATTTTTTTTCTTGTGTTGAGAAATTTTAAGATCTACTCTCTTAGCAAAGTTCAAATATGGAATACAGTATTATCCACTATAGTCACCATGCTGTGCATTATATCTCCAGGACTTATTTATTTTATAACTGGAAGTTTGGTACATAATTTTTTGACATGACTAGTTTTGACATAGAACCATGTCAAATGTTTTTTGTTTTGTTTTTAACATGAGGATGTTGTGATAAGTCCAAAAGAACAAAGGTTCAGCTTAAAAAATAAAAACAAAAACAACGCAGTGTGTATGGAAATTTAAAGTCTCAAACCCAGGTGTGCCATACATGTAATGCTCTTTTGATTTTGTAACTGAAAAGAAAGATTGCTCTGCACCCCATCTCTCCAGTACAAGTTGATCTAACCCAGTCCTGCTTTTGTTCCTATGAAATCCAGTGATTTTTCAGGTCAGTTGAAGCTCATTTACTTTTATGCCCCTGTTACAGACTAGAGCTCAGAACTCTAGCCACATAGATGGCTCCAATATTCCAGGGAAATGAGTAGGGGCCAGATTGTGTCCACTACTTATTGACTAAAGTGATCTTCTGGATGTCAGTGGTGTGTGTGTCTTTCTCAGACAGAGGCCCATTCTCACTCCAGCTCCTGGCTACACTCAGTCTTGGAGTTGTAACTCCATTTCCTCCTGGCTCCAAACATGGCACATGCAGCATCACCTTTTGATGCAATAATACATGGTTGCTTCACCATGTGACCCTGGGAACAGGCATACCAGCTGGATCCTCCCCCCATGCCATCTTCATGCCAAGCTTGGAGTCATAATAAACTGCAGGATTCTCTGGCACACCACTTGGATTCAAGGGAGATAGGGTGTCTTGCACACCAAGGGGCACCATGATGCCAACTCTCTAATGTCTTCTATGATGTGGATGAAATGGGCAGATAAAGAGGCCCAGGCAGGAAGCAAAAGAATGGTTTTCTTCCACTCTCAGACCCCCTCTCCCACCCAACATCAAGGTGTGAAGTTCACTCTCTCCACTTTGCTCTTCCAAAGTTTTTTTCTCCTTTTGTCTTTCAAACTCTTCTCAACACTTTCAATATTCCACTGTATTCAATTCTTGCTTGGCTTCTGAAAAGAAGTTGAATGTAAATCTTCACTTAGTTCCTCTCTAGATAAGGTGGGTTTCCCCCGATCTGGCTTCTTTTAGGATTTTTTTTTTCTTTATCTTTGATTTTCTGTAGTTTGAATATGGTATGTCCAGGTGTCTTTTTTTTTTCTTCTGCGTTTAACCTACTTGATATTTACTCTGAATCTGTGGTTTGGTGCCTGACATTAATTTGGGGGAAATTCTCAGTTATTATTGTTTCAAATATTTCTTCTGTTCATTTTTCTTTTTCTTCTCTTTCTAGTATTTTCTTTATTTTTTTATTATGTTATGTTAATCACCATACATTAAATCATTAGTTTTTGATGTAGTGTTCCATGATTCATTGTTTGCGTATAACACCCAATGCTCCATTCAGTACGTGCCCTCTTTAATACCCATCACCAGGCTAACCCATCTTCCCACCTCCCTCCCCTCTGGAACCCTCAGTTTGTTTTTCAGAGTGCATCATCTCTCATGGTTCGTCTCCCCCTCCGATTTCCCCCCCCCCTTCATTTTTCCCTTCCTGCTATCTTCTTTTTTTTTTTTTTTTAACATATAATGTATTATTTGTTTCAGGGGTACAGTTCTGTGATTCAACAGATTTACACAATTCACAGCACTCACCATAGCACATACCCTCCCCAATGTCTATCACCCAGCCACCCCATCCCTCCCACCCCCTACCACTCCAGCAACCCTCAGTTTGTTTATGTGTATGTTACACCTTCTGTAGTTTTTCCACAGTCCTTGGATCGTCTGTTTTTCTTTTTTTTTTAGTCTTTGTTCACTTTGCTTTTTGGTTTTCAGGGATTCTATTACTATATCCTCAAGGTTAGAGAGATTCTTTCCTCAGCTGTGTCCAGTCTACTAATGAGCCCATCAAAGACATTCTTCATTTCTGTTACAGTGTTTTTAGCAATTCTTTTGGCTCTTTCTTAGGATTTCCATCTCTCTGCTTACATGGCTGATCTGTTCTTGGGTGCTGTCTACACTATCCAGTGGAGCTCTCAACATATTGATCATAGTTGTTTCAAATTTCCAGTCTGGTAATTCCAACATCCCTGCCATGTCTGGTTCTAATGCTTGTGTTGTTTCTTTAATTTTATATTTTGCCTTTCAGTATGCCTTGTAATTTCTTCTGGATAGGTGGACATGATGTACCTGCTAAAAGGAACTCCTGTCAATAGGCCTTTAGTAAGGTGGTAGTGAGGTGTAGGGGAGGGGAAGTGCTCTGTTGTCCCATGATTTCGTCTCAGTCATTAGTGAGCCTGGGCCTCTGGGCTGTGAACTTCACAAGTATTTCTCAGTTTTGTCCTCCCCTCTTAGGTGGGACACAATAATTTCCCTGAGGCAGGCCTTGTCAAGAAGAGCAGAGAACTCTGGAGCATTTCAAAATGGTTTCTTTTTCTCTTCTCCTGTCAGAAGTGGGAGGGGATTTTTCTTCAGATTTAGTGTGACAATTTGCTCAAGCTCCTTGAGGGAAATTTCACCATACTGTGTACTCCCCTTCATGACTGGGTCCCCTGGAGTCCTTAATTCTCAGAATCATCCACGCTGATCCTTCAGTGATTCATCATGTGCAATTCAAGTTTTCCTACCCCACCTGTGAGTATCTGCTCCGATAAGCTATGACTCCTTACATTCACCTGTTTGTCTCTATAATCTTGGGGGCAGTGGTTTGCCCTGTGTCCTCTCCTCTCTTATGGGTCCAAGAAGAAGTGTGGATTTTTCAGTCTTTCAGCTTTTTTTCTTAAATCTCTTTATCTTAGTCTGTGTTACCTACAGTAGAAGGGATTCCAAATCGCAGTGCAATCTGCACAACCTAACACAGGATAATAGTGAGTCATTAATCTTAAAAACTAGTGGATATAGTGTCTGTGCATTAGCTATAAATTACCCTTACAGCTATATCTTGCATTTCTCTAACAGGCAAATAAGGGAGAATCTGTGGGTACATCATACAGGTGAAGAAATGCAGCAATGATTAATACTTTGACATATTCTGTCATGCCAAGTAATATGCTAAATAGACTCTCCACCAGCTTAAAGGTTTTCCTATCCCAATCCTAATTTCTTGGGTTCATGTTAGGGTTAGGGTTGTGTTGTCTCAGAGTTGGGGTTGCTGCAGAGTTAGTACAGGGATTGGGGTTAATTTCAGAGATGGGTTGGAATTAGATAACCCCTGGAAATCTTCTGATACAGAGTCCTATGATTCCAAATTTGCTAATCTCAGGAATGGCCTTCAAGCACCATGTCTGCTCATTCTCTGAGCATTCACATGAACTTTGACAAGTCTGTGTCTCTTTTGAAACGATAGTAGGCATCTTCATTTAATTTCAACTAATAAATAAATTTGCTGCCCATTATTTTTTCCAGTTTTATTGAGATGTAATTGACACAAAACATTGTGTAAGTTTAAGGTGCACGACATGATGATTTGATATACGTATATATTTCAAAATGGTTCCCACAGTAAGGTCTATTAATAGGGTTAAGTTAAATCTATCAACTCCTGTAGTTACGTTTGTGTGTGTGTGGTGATAATTTTTAAGAGCTATTCTTTTAGCAACTTTCAAGCATCTAATATGGTATTTTTTTCTAAAGATTTTATGTATTTATTTGTCAGAGAGAGAGAGAAACTGAGCAAACAGGGGGAGGGGCAGAGGGAGAAGCAGGCTCCCCGCCGAGCAAGGAGCCCAACTCAGGACTTGATCCCAGGACCCTGGAATCATGACCTGAGCCAAAGTCAGATGCCCAACTGACTGAGCCATCCAGGTGTCCCTACTGTATTGTTAATTATAGTCATTGTGCTGTACATTAGATTTCCAGAGCTTATTTATCTTCCAGCTAGAAGTTCATACCCTTTCACCACCTCCATCCATTTCTTCCCACCCCTCAGCCCCAGGCAACCACCATTCTACTCTCTATTTCTATGAGTTCAGTGTTTGGTTTGGTTTGGTTTTAGATTCTACATGTAAGTGAAATCATATAGTATTTGTCTTTCTCTATCTGATTAATTTCATTTAGCATAATGCTCTTAAGTTTCATCCAAGTTCTTGCAAATGGCAGGATTTCTTTTTTTTAAATGCCTGAATAATATTCCATTGAATACACACACACACACACACACAGAATATTTTCTTTGTCCATTCATCCATCAGTGAACATTTAGGTGGTTTCCATGTCTTCACTATTTTAATAATGCTGCAATGAACAGCATGAGGGTGCATCTACATCTTTGAGGTAGTGATTTTATTTCTTTTGCATATATACACAGTGAGTGATTGCTGGATCACATGGTGTAGACAGCACCCAAGAACACAAGAGTGCACAAAGATTCCCTTTTCTCTGCATCCTCACCATCTCTTTTGTCTTTTTGATAATAGCCACGCTAATGGGTGGGAGGTGATATCTCACTGTGGTTTGGGTTTGTACTTCCCTGATGATTAGTGATGTTGAGCACCTTTTCATGTAGCTGTTAGCCATTTGTATGTCTTCTTTGGGGAAAAAAAAAAAAACAACATCTATTCAGATCCCTTGTCCATTTTTAATCAGATTATTTTGGAGTTTCTTCACTGCTAAGTTTTATGATTTCGTTATATATTTTGGATATTAATTCCTTATGAGATATTTGCTTTGTAAATATCTTCTCCCATTCTGTAGGTTGCTTTTCATTTTGTTGATTGTTTCTTTTGTCATGCAGAAGCTTTTTAATTTGACATGGTCTCATGTGTTGTTTTTTATTTTTTCTTTCTTCCCTTTTTTTTTTTTTTTTGATTTTTGCTTTTGTTACCTGTGTTCTTGCTGTCATCTCTGCCTGGGTGAGGCTGGAGGCTGTGCTCAGCAATCTGGCAAGGCCATATGCTAGGCTCCACTACTATGTAGGGCTGGAGGCTGGGTTCCAAGCCTGCTCAGAATCGTTGTTCAGGTTCCTCCTGGTTATTTGGGGCTAGGGGCTATATGCTCAACAGTTGGGCAGGACTGCAAGTTTTCTCTACTGCCTGGGTGGGCCTTAGGATATGCTCTGCAGCTGGGCATCTGTGGCCAGGACTCCCAGAGGGGAATGATTGGAAGCTCTGCTCAGCAGTTGGGCAGGACTATGAATTTACTCCTTTGTTCACAGAATGAGCTCTACACCAGTATGACCTATTGGCTGGGGATCCAATTCAGGCAGAATTGCCAGAGGAGCTCCATGGCTAAATGAAATGACTGGTTTAGCTCTCTGCTCAAGTGCTGCTGCAAGCAGGAAGGAAATCCACCAAGATCTGAGTACCTGTTGTTATCAGCCACTTCCCCCTTCTCTGTTCCTATCTGATCCCCAGTGGTCTAATCTAGTAAGTTCCCCCAGTGATCCTTACTTAAGTAGGACTCGAGTGAAACTCCTGGGTAGTGCCTGCAACACTGAGGGAGCTGGATGTCCATCTTGGGGTCTCTTTTCCCACTGGAGGAACCATAGGCCAGGGGTCACATTTGGTACATCACTGTGCTAGCCTGGGGGGCACGGGCAAGGCAGGCAGAGTATAGCCACTCTTCAAATGTGGTCGTTTCTCAGCCTCTATGGTCCAAGGAATATTTCACTCTCACCTCTGGTTCTGGGCTTATCATAAGGGTGTCTTGTCTATAGAGAGCTGCTAGTTGGTCTTCTTGTGAGAGGAACTGATTTGAGATCCACTTATGTTACCATGTTAATGATGTGACTTCTGGCTGTCTATTATTTGTAGAACGTATTCCATTTTCCACTTGAAATGTTCAGAGTGTCCATCACATTCACTTCAGAGGCCTGGCTATGGCAAACTTATTTGGTCTGGGATCTTAAACTGTGGGGATGTTGGGAGAGTTTGCTCACAGTGAGCTCTTAGTTTCTGCTTCAGGGTGGATCTTTTTTTTTTTTTAAGATTTTATTTATTTATTAGAGAGAGAGAGAGAGAGAGCATGAACAGGGGCAGAGTCAGAGGAAGAAACAGACTACCTGCTCAGTGGGGAGCCCGACATGGGGCTCGATCCCAGGACCCTGGGACCATGACCTGAGCCAAAGGCAGACACTTAACCAACTGAGCCACCCAGACACTCCACATCTTTATTTTTTACTCATAAAATTTCTCAAACCTATAAATCACTTGAGCAATGTGGAAATGAATAAGATAAAGGTCCTCATACTTGGCTTTGGAATTAAGATTGAAGTAAGAGATGGGATGGAGCAATATTGAGGTACATCAGTCATATGAATTACCCAGTAATAAGAAGCAGTAATTTCACATTTTGACTAAGCCAACTTAATATAACATGAAAATAGCTGCACTCAACTAACCCCACTGTCGGAATGCTGCTTTTGGAAACTTGGCTGTGAAGATAAGGAGAAAGGGCAGTAGTTAGATGTGTTTGCATAGTCGAGGGTGTTTAACTTTTTTGTTGTTGTTCTTAAATAAAGGTGATTCTTGGGATTTGTGAAAGCTGAGAAGAGCAGAGACTCTTCCAATACAACTGGGATTAAATCTGCAGATGGCGAGCAAAGCAGAGCCAAACCCACTCTCTCCCTTCTGTTGCTCAGGGCTGATGTTCCTGGCTTTCTTTAAGGTGCCAGATGGAGACCACTCTTGAGCAACCTTCCTTGGTTACTCACTGGCTCATTATCTCACAACCAGTTCATATATTTATACACTTCGTCATTTGATCTGGTGAATTCACCAACATATTTGGACTTGATGGTCCATTTTATTGGCCCTATAACTGAGCATCAAGTGGAGAATTTAACTAAGGAGGTATCTCCAGTGCCTTGTGAATACTTTTCCCGTATAAAGGCAAGAATTTATTCAGGTCAGCTGGTCATAGGAAAGGAGAGGAAAGGCTTCTGCTTTCATGCTCTCTAGAGTTCCTGCAATATGCATCCCCTTAATGAAGCCAGCAGACGCATCTACTCACACTTGGCTCTGGAATGATCAAAGCGACTCAGAGCTGTAATTTTAATATGCCATTTATTTTCTGAAGAAAAAAATAAAACTGCTTTATAAGCAAGAAAATAATCTGTGTCTATTTCAGACATCATAAATGATTTGCAATGAGTTTGAATTTTTATTCTCCAAGAAAGCCATTGTATTTACAGGGTAGCAGCTTTGGTGTTGCTACAGAAGTTTTAGCCCAAATAGCTGTGAGTTTTTTGCTGTAAATAATTTTAATGGTGTAGATTGTTGTCAGTTGTGTTACCATTGGATCCTGTGACCTGTATAGGACTGGATTATTTTATGATCTGAATGGTTTTATAAGCAGAGGCTGGTCCGATGGCACATGTCATCTTATGCACAGATTGGCAGTAGAGAGCTTTGTAAAGAGAGAGATAAACTTGGTGGTGCCTGGGTGGCTCAGTCTGTTAAGTGTCTGACTCTTGATTTTGGCTCAGGTCATGGTCTCAGGGTCATGAGACTGAGCCACGCATTGTGTTCCCCTCTCAGTGTGGAGTTGGCTTGAGACTCTCTCTCCCTCTCCCTCTGCCCCTCACCCTTGCTCTCTCTCAAATAAATAAATAAATCTTTTTTTTTAAAAAAGAGATTCTCTCTTTCTCTCTCTCTCTGCCCCTCCCTACTCCTGTGTGCACATACATGCTCTCTCTCTCTCTCTCTCTCAAACAAACAAAGAAATAAAATGAAAAGAAAGAGATAAACTTGGTTCAGGCATTAAAATATATCACTCATTTATTGGTTCCTCTTACTACCACTTATGAGCTCCCTATTTTTGAAATAAAACAGAATCTCCCCTTTTATTTTTTTAAATTTTTTTGAAAGATTGTATTTATTCATTTGAGAGAGAGACAGAGAGGGAGAGAGAGAGAAAGAGAAAGAATGAATAAAAGGTGGGGGAGAAGAGGGAGAAGCAGGCTCCCCGCTCAGCTGAGAGCCTGATGTGGGGCTCAATCCCAGGACCCTCCCAAGACCCTGGGTTCATGACCTGAGTTGAAGGCAGATGTTTAACTGACAGAGCCACCCAGGCACCCCAGAATCCCCCCTTTAAACTAAATGAATTATATTTTATTTAAAATACCATTTATTTTGGGGGGGGGAATTGAATAAAAATTACTCATAAAGCCACCTGCCCTAAAGAGGGAAAACTGCTAACATTTTTTTATTTTCCATAGACATTGGTAGTAATGACTGGAAGTAAAAATCTATTGTATTGGAAGAGGATGATGTATTTGGTTAAAAACACATATATAAAATGTAACTGGCAGGTTGAGTTGGGTTTAGGAATGTTGGAAATGTTTTATGTGTGATGGTACTAGAAGTGACATGTGTTAAGAAAATGAGACATTGGGAGAAACAGATCAGGAGGAAGAGACTGCACAATATTTACATTTTTGAGACAAGAAAAATGTGGGCCAAAAACTCATTTTGGAGTTCAACCGGATGAAGCTGAAGTTGAGGTAAGATGAAACCAAGCAGGTACAACAACTTTTGCTCCAGTTATGGGTTCCTCTAGAACAATGATAATGCAGTGAGAAATCCCACATGCATTTAAAGTAAATAGTAATTGGGAGGCAAAGGCCTGCATGCTCTAGAAAGTTCTACCTGGGAGAAAGCCAGGGAAGGAGTCTGAGAGGGGTTTGTTCTGTAGAAAAAGGAGATCACGAGAGGAATGTTTATTGAACAGAGATTGAGACACAGATTACTGTGTGTTTAAGGGTGTGGACCCCAAGGGCACACTCCCTAGGTTCAAATCCTGGTTGGGTAAGAAACCTAGACTTTTAGTTTCCTTGACAGTAAAATGGGGACAGTAGTAGTTGTAGTGACAGTTGTGAGAATTAAAGGGTCTAAAATGCTTGGAAGAGCACTTGCTCCACAGTGAAGTAACTCCATATATATTAGCTATTATCATCCACCAATAGCTTGACCATAATCAGTGTGGATAAGCTGGGAGTGATGGAGTGACCTTGCATCTTGTGGCCATTGCTTCATGGAAGACACTTGAGGATTAAGACATGACCAAATGGTTCGCCCTGGTGGGTTTTGTGAGAAGGCTTGGGTGACTAACAAGTGGGGAGGCTTTTTCAGTCTTGATGACTTTTTCTGCCTTAAAAACAATTTTTTCTTTGCTCTTTTCTCTGACAAAGGGATTAGGATAAGGAGATGAGAGCCAATATTTATACATATTAACATTGGCAGTGTCCTAACATACATGTGATCTGACTCTTGATTTCTCCCCTTAATATTGCAATAAGCATTTTCTAGTTACATTTTTTCATAATGTTAATGACGTTAATCCTTAATATTTTTTAAAGATTTTATTTATTTATTTGTCAGAGAGAGAGAGAGAGAGCACAAGCAGGGGAGCAGCAGAGGCAGAGGGAGAAGCAGGCTTCCTGCTGAGCAAGGAGCCCAATGCAGGACTCGATCCCAGGACCCTGGGATCATGACCTGAGCCAAAGGCAGATGCTTAACAGACTGAGTCACCCAGGCATCCCTGTTTATGCTTAATATTATGCTCAATATTAATATCCATCCACATAATAGTCCATTGTATAAGGTTGTATCACGATATACTCAACGATTGTGTAATCTTGGAAATTTTATGGATTCTGATTCTGTGGTGTATAAATAGTGTGGCAATCAGGATCTCTTATTTTTTATTGAGCACCTACCTTGTTCCAGGCACTATTCAAGGCATTGGAGATAGCAATGAACTTAGCATATATTTTGGTCTACATCTTTGATTTTTATTAGGAACCCATTATCCAGTTCAGCAATCAACAACACATTTGTCCATTGATTTTTAAGAAAATTCAATAGTCAGCTTCTGTTGGGTTGGAGAAAGGCACATTCAAAACTTGCAAATACTATTCTCACCTCATTCAAGGGCAGAAATTTAATCTCTTGGTTTTTAGGATACTTCCTCTTTTATAAAATCTGGCCACTGTATTACTAAGTGTTTTCAAACACACACACACGCACACACACGCACACACACACACACACACCCCTGCACCAGGAAAGGAGCAAAATTCCCAACCAAGGATCAATTTCAGCAGATAAAGTCCTAAATATGGGCTTTCAAAGTGATGGTGATGTAATAATGCCTTGGTCAGGGATGTTCAGTACGGCCAAGAATAACTTCCAGCACCCTCAGCTAGGACCCACCAGTGTCAGCAGAGACATAGCTCAACTGCACAGTGGGTACGCTGGTTATATTGCTAGATGTAGATAGAGTTGGTAGGATCAAACAAAAAATACTTGAAATCTGAAGCCATTATGGATCCTCTTGCAAATGAAAAGACTTTCTGTAAGTGATTCTTAGACCAAGCATTTTCAAACAATCTCATTTTCTAAGCAAATGTTTATATCCTAGTGAGTAGATAGAATGATTGGGGAGAATACAATGTTGCTCTTCAAAGAGTTGAAGGTCTGTCCAGAAGAGAAATTACACTTACCTACTCTTATTCCTGAGGCCAGAACTAAGACAAATAGGTGGATATTGGTGGGTGGTATTCTTCACATCAGCCTAAGAACAACAACGGAAATTAACAACAACCAAAAAAATTTAACATGTTTCTAAAGCTTCCATGGGAGAGAGTAAGCTTCTGATCAGTGGAAAAAGTTAAACTCAGGCTGGGTAAGTACCTTCAGAGGAGGCTGAAGAGCGATTTTTGTAGTACAATGGTTCTTAAGTTCTGTGTGTGTGTGTGCACACGTAATTGTGTATTCATGCCATACTTCGGTAACTGGAATTTGTGGTGGTCCCCAGAAGGCATTAAAAGACTAGGCACAGCTTTAAACACATGAGTAATAATTACAGTATAATCATCATTGTGGCATAAGAATACCCCAAAAGCTCTATAAAAAGTACACACTGTTTACACATAATTCTCATCACTCCCATTCCAGAACTGTTTATGTCAAACTGTTTATGGTCACAAAAGACCCTTCTCCATATGCACAAGGAAAATTCCAGCATTTTGCAGTGCTTTAGTAAAAACAGGATTTATCTCTAGGGCTGGATGGATGCTACTCTACTCCTATTATCACTTGTCTAAAACCTCATTTATTCAGCTCAGCATTCCCCCAGTGGCATTGTCATAATTATGACAAAAAAAATTAGCAGTACCTGTGACAGTACCAGGAGTACCTTAATACCTTAGCATACCAGTGGTTATGGAGGATACATTTCTGATCATTTCTAAGGGTTTGAAGTCGCTTCACTGGCTTTGTGTTATGTTTGCTGGAAGAAATTAAATAATAATGAACAAATAGCCCTGATATTTTATGAAAGTGGCAGATTTTTCTCCTGTGAAGATTGGGTTATTTTAAAATCAACAGCAGGACATCTATGAAAAACCTACAGTGAATATCATTCTCAATGGGGAAAAACTGAGAGCTTTCCCCCTAAGGTCAGGAATGCGGCAGGGATGTCCACTATCACCACTGCTATTCAACATAGCATTAGAAGTCCTGGCCACAGCAATCAGACAACAAAAAGAAATCAAAGGCATCCAAATCGGCAAAGAAGAAGTCAAACTCTCACTCTCTGTAGATGATATGATACTTTATGTGAAAAACCCAAAAGGCTCCACCCCAAAACTGCTAGAACTCATACAGGAATTCAGTAAAGTGGCAGGATATAAAATTAATGCACAGAAATGAGTGGCATTCTTATACACCAACAACACGACAGAAGAAAGAGAAATTAAGGAGTTGATCCCATTGACAATTGCACCCAAAACCATAAGATACCTAGGAATAAATCTAACCAAAGAGGCAAAGAATCTGTACTCAGAAAACTATAAAATACTCATGAAAGAAATTGAGGAAGACACAAAGAAATGGGAAAAAGTTCCATGCTCATGGATTGGAAGAACAAATATTGTGAAGATGTCAATGCTACCTAGAGCAATCTACACATTCAATGCAATCCCCATCAAAATACCATCTACTTTTTTCAAAGAAATGGAACACATAATCCTAAAATTTGTATGGAACCAGAAAAGACCCCAAATAGCCAGAGGAATGTTGAAAAAGAAAAGCAAAGCTGGTGGCATCACAATTCCGGACTTCAAGCTCTGTTACAAAGCTGTCATCATCAAGACAGTATGGTACTGGCACAAAAACAGACACATAGATCAATGGAACAGAATAGAGAGCCCAGAAATGGACCCTCAACTCTATGGTCAGCTAATCTTCGACAAAGCAGGAAAGAATGTCCAATGGAAAAAAGTCTCTTCAACAAATGGTGTTGGGAAAATTGGACAGCCACATGCAGAAGAATAAACTGGACCATTTCCTTACACCACACACAAAAATAGACTCCAAATGGTTGAAAGACCTCAGTGTGAGACAGGAGTCCATCAAAATCCTAAAGGAGAACACAGGCAGCAACCTCTCCGACCTCAGCCACAGCAACTTCTTCCTAGAAACATCGCCAAAGGCAAGGGAAGCAAGGGCAAAAATGAACTATTGGGACTTCATCAAGATAAAAAGCTTTTGCACAGCAAAAGAAACAGTCAACAAAACTAAAAGACAAGTGACAGAATGGGAGAAGATATTTGCAAATGACATATCAGATAAAGGGCTAGTATCCAAAATCTATAAAGAACTTATCAAACTCAACACCCAAAGAACAAAGAATCCAATCAAGAAATGGGCAGAAGACATGAACAGACATTTTTCCAAAGAAGACATCCAAATGGCCAACAGCACATGAAAAAGTGCTCAACATCGCTTGGCATCAGGGAAATTCAAATCAAAACCTCAATGAAATACCACCTCACACCAGTCAGAATGGCTAAAACTAACAAGTCAGGAAATGACAGATGTTGGCGGGGATGCGGAGAAAGGGGAACCCTCCTACACTGTTGGTGGGAATGCAAGCTGGTGCAACCACTCTGGAAAACAGTATGGAGGTTCCTCAAAAAGTTGAAAATGGAGCTACCCTACGATCCAGCAATTGCACTACTGGGTATTTATCCCAAAGATACAAATGTAGGGATCCGAAGGGGTACGTGCACCCTGATATTTATAGCAGCAATGTCCACAATAGCCAACCTATGGAAAGAGCCAAATGTCCATCGATAGATGAATGGATAAAGAAGAAGTGGTCTATATATACAATGGAATATTATGCAGCCATCAAAAGGAATGAGATCTTGCCATTTGCAACAACGTGAATGGAACTGGAGGGTGTTATGCTGAGCGAAATAAGTCAACCAGAGAAAGACATGTATCATAGGACCTCACTGATATGAGGAATTCTTAATCTCAGGAAACAAACTGAGGGTTACTGGAGTGGGGAGGGGGTGGGAGGGATGGGGTGGCTGGGTGATAGACATTGGGGAGGGTATGTGCTATGTGGTGAGCGCTGTGAATTGTGCAAGACTGTTGAATCACACATCTGTACCTCTGAAACAAATAATGCAATATATGTTAAGAAAAAAAAAAAAGAAGAAGATAGCAGGAGGGGAAGAATGAAGGGGGGGAAATCAGAGGGGGAGACGAACCATGAGAGACGATGGACTCTGAAAAACAAACTGAGGGTTCTAGAGGGGAGGGGGGGTGGGAGGATGTGTTAGCCTGGTGATGGGTATTAAAGAGGGCACATTCTGCATGGAGCACTGGGTGTTATGCACAAACAATGAATCATGGAACGCTACATCAAAAACTAATGATGTAATGTATGGTGATTAACATAACAATAAAAAATTTAAAAAAATCAACGGCAGGAGGGCAAGACCTTCTGAAAAATAAAATTTCCTTAAGTCCTAGAATGTTAACAGAATACAGAAATCTCAAACACATGTTGTTAAAATAAAATAACAGCAATACATAAATCATTGACACTTACATTAAAGACTGATTTACCCTGTTTTGAAGGTTACATGGTACAGAAAATAGTCACAAAAGAATCCTATTTGCTTTACCCATGTCACCATCTTGAATTGAATGCACATATCCTCAAGAAACTGAAGAATCAGCACATGACATTTGATGCTTTTTATTTTACTAACAACTTTAATTTTTTCTAATAACAAAATAATAACCCCACACTATGTAAAATTTTAAAAAGTACAGATAAGCACAAGAAATCATTACTAAATCATTACTCAGAGATAATCTCTGTTAACTTGTTGGTAAATTTTCATAGGTATTGATTCTAAATTTCGGATTGCAGGAATAGATGATGTTAGGGATAAACAGTTATAATTAGTTAGAAAACCAAAATTTCTGTATACATTATCACTGCTACTGTGGAAACCAACATCTGACCTATATGTAACAAGCAAGCATGTTTGATGAGGAGGAAATGTGAGCTGGTAGCATCATGGAGGGCTGCTGGGTGGAGGGGCCTGTAGCCTTTGGAAGCTAGCTGTGCCCCAAGCAAGGACCCCAAGAGGAACGTGCAGTGCACCCTGATGTCAATGTCAGGACAGAGAGCCTTCAAGGTATGGATCTGACGAAAAGGCAGACCTGTCTGATCCATCCACAAACCCCAGGCCCTAGGGCTCCGCCCCAACCACGTGGGACTGTTCATCACTTATTATTTCAAGGCAGGTGCTCCTGAAGTATCTGTTGAATGTATGAGCAATGGGATGACCAGGACCAAAGTGGTCTTTCCCCAAACTCTTTCTCTTCCATGTATAAATGGGCCTTAATCAACCTGTGAGTGTTATTATGATACAAAAAATTCAGTATAACAAGCTGGTTTTGTTTTTCCCTGAAAACACATCTCCCTGGCTCCAGCAATGCCTTCAGAACTAGGAACTTTGAACACAATGGAATTCTGCACTAAGGTGCCTGTTAGAAAATGTCGAGCCATGGATGACCATGCTCAAGAAGTAATTTAATAATACCGTGCTCTGGTTTGGGGCCATTTGCTAAAATCCAAAAAAACCCCCCAAAAAACAAAAAAACAAAAACAGCATTTTTACAACTGAGTGACAGTAACCTAAATTCATCCTGGAACCCTCTTCCTATGCAGGTCTAGAGGGTAAAACTACTAACTAAAATTTTTATAAGACCCCTCCATGAGTTTTCTTTCACAGATAGTTGCAAAATTTCTCTCGTCTTCGTGAATTTTTGCACAACCATCCGATTCAAGAACTATAGAGTCCCTTAAAATATTTTCCTTTTTTTTACTCCAGTTGAAGATGATCTATTGACAAAGGCCAGATAATAAGGCCCAAAATTTTACTATGACATTCATAGTAAATTAAAACAACTCCTTTTGAAATTTAGTTACTGTTTCAAAGAAACAAATTGAAGAAAAAAACAGTAAGTAGGAAATAAGAAAATAAAAATAATAAGAATAAGAAAGATTAAGAAAAAAACAAATAAAAATAAGAAAAACAATAAGAAAATAAAAATAAGAATAAGAAAGTAAAAATAATAAGAAAAATAAGAATAAGAAAGAATAAGAAAAAACAGTAAGTAGAAAAATGTGAGGTCCTGATGAAAAGAGTAACTTGAATAAAACATACTAGGGTCAGATCTGTAAGCTCTTGTGGTCAGTTATTAGATAAAACTTGGGAGCCACCAGTTCTGGATCAACAACGATGAGCGAGGTGCTAACACCCAAAGAGGGCACACTTGTCTAGTCTCATCTGCAACGTAGGCATGTAGCTCTTCTTTTATTCCTGCTCAAAGGATCAGCCCACTGTCTTAACATTCTTTGCAAGGTCCTCCCAGTCACCTATGCGATTTACCAGTAGGATTCTCCTTATGCAGTTACCAAAGCAGCAAATAAAATTCTACCTCTGACTTCCCCCTTTACCATGATTTTGTGAATCTGGGGGAGAAAAAACCACTCACTTTTGGCTTCATCTGTGTGCATTTGAGCCCCTGTTGGAGGGGGTGACTCATTTCATGTTTTATGTAAATACAGGGACCACTCTGAACTTGGCTTGAAAAAAAGTCTTCATTTTCCTGACTGATATTTAGCATTTCCTTCCCCTATAAAGCTTGGAAACAATTCACAGCACTATTAGCATTATTTGTAGTTTTGTCACTCACAGAAGCCGCAGATAATTTCATGACACATTCATTTCAGGTGTTAGAGCTCACAAAATATTGTTTACACCCATCACCACTTCAAAATTAGGGTAGCTACATAGTAGAGTGGTTATTTAATGCATGAAGTAGGTAGTTATTTACTATGTTTATTATGTAGCTGATTATTATTTTTTTTTTTGAGAGAGAGAGTGCATGCATGAGGGAGGGGAGGAGAAGAGAGAGAGGGAGAGAGAGAATTTTAAGCAGACTCCATGCCCAGCCCAGAGCCTGATGCAGGGCTCGATCTCATGACCTGAGATCATGACCTCAGCTGAAATCAAGAGTCAGTTGCTTAATCAACTGAGCCACCCAGGTGCCCCTATGTAGCTGCTTATTAAATGCATTCATAAGAAAACACCCATTTTTATAGGAAATGCAGAAGCATGATCTAATCATAAGATATAGCAGATAAACCCAAATTAAAGGACATTCTTAATATAACAGACCAGAATTCTTCAAAAGTGTCTAGGTCACAAAAGACTAAAGAGACAGAACAGCTACATAAAATGTGGGACTCTGGATTGGTTCCTGGAACAGTAGGACATTGATGGAAGAAAAATAGTGAAATCCAAAAAAGTGTACAGTTTAGTTCAGAGAATTGTATCAATGTTAATTTCTTCATTTTGATAAATGGTCCATGATTATCTAAGATGTGAACATTAGGGGAATCTGGGTAAAGGGTGTACTGAAACATTCTATACTATTTTTACAACATTTCTGTAAGTCTACAGTTATTTCAAAATAAAAAGTTAAAAAGGATTACATTTGGGAACTGAAAAGAAAACAAAGAACCACATATATTATTCTATCACAATTTGTTTTTCTAATATTTTGATAAAAGTATTTCAAAATCATTATTTTCCTTTGAAATCCTGTGTATTTTCTGCTTTAAAAATATCATCCCAACAGGGAACCCACTGCTTTCTCAGCCTGCCAATGGGATCATGGCACAAAAAGATGAAGAATCATAAATTAAGGAATTTGAAAGTTGCAGATACCAAATGCCAAAGTGACTGGATTAAAATCTGTGAAAAACAAGTAGCCAGAGGAACCTCTTCACTTTGGCCTCCTTTTGGAATAAGTTAGCCTGAATCCATGGTCTTTTCTTGAGCACTCTTCAATTCCCCTCCACAGCTGTGTCCTGGAGGGACACTGACTCAGAATGGTAGGCAAGACCAACACTCTGAGGGCTTCTCACCAGGAGCCACATCACCATTCACTGAACACTCCCCACACAATGCCGCAGACCACTCATCTTTCTTGATCTGGCACATTTCTTTTGAGCTTGGTTCAGGGTTTAAATTATTAATCACTTCCCAGGATATTTGTGTCTCAGACTGGTTTCCAAGCTGCTTTAACATGCACACACGGGCTTTATCCCTCTGCCATTTGCAATTATGCAAAAAAACCCGTGTGGATATTATTGGGCACCTCTGCAGGTGCTGGTGATGGAGCCAAATCAACAGAAGAAGCTAATTGGAAGCAACATGCTAAGATGCTTTTAGGAATGGATATTTATCCAAATGGCTACATAATACAAGAGGCAGAGAGGAGAAAAAAGCAGTGCCAAGAAAGGTGGGATGAGGGGGTGTGGCTGCATGATCAGACCTACTCTGAAGATGGCCACAAAGTCTGCCCCCCAATATGGGATGGGCTTCTGGGCACAAAACCTACCTCCCTTTCCTCCCCTGCTCTGAACTCAAGAGGCTGTGGAGCCCTTACTGGACTCCAGTGAACTTCAGTGGCTCAAAACAGAAACATGAGTTTTCTCTACTCAGTGTTAAAACATGATTAGAAATAATCTGGTAAAATTACGTGAAAAAGTACAGGCTGTTGGGTTTTGCAGTACTGAATTATGGTTTGGTCAACATGAAGGGAAGTAGAACATTAAAACTCTATTGTCAGGTGGTGTAGGGTCAGTTCACAAACTTAGAGGACACATCTCCATTCAGACTTTCAGAGCAGGGACACTCCAGCATTTTGCCTGTGTTTGGCCAGTTAAATGTGGGATGTTGCAGCTTGAGGGATCATGACTATCTGTGAGAACTAGTGATGCTCAATGCAGAGTCAGAACGGAGAAGGACAAAAGGGAAATCTTAAAGGAAGACTGAATATAAATGTTCAGTGAGGGGTTGGAAGCATCTCATTTGGAGATCTTGAGGGAGATATTTGGAGGAGTGCCTGGTAATTTCACTCAGGTATGAAAAGAGGGTTGGGCTTTTCTAAGCCCTCAGGAACCTCATATGCCATGGAGATTTAAAATCTAGCTATGTGCTTTCTCTGTTAAACAGAAATTAAAATGAGGCAAGTGTATCTTGCATTCCCCTTCAGGGAACTCCTGAACTACTAAATGGAAGGTCACATGGGTCACCTCCAGTGTGCTAGACATTGTATTAGATGCTTTACAGGCACTATTTCCTTTAGTCCTTGTTTTAGTCTTAGGAGTTGGGTACTATTGGTCCTACTTTACAGAAATGTGTGAGCTCTTTGTGGAATGGTGCTCTGTCTTTAGCACCAAGCTACAGCTTCCTGGCTCCTGATCTTCAAGGCAGCATTCCAAATTCTGATCTGGTTGGAAATTGTGAATTTCCCTTCAAAGTGATCCATGTTCCTTTCCCTTAAGAAAATAATCACATAAAAAAAAAGAAAAGACTCACATAGATATTTTCAGAGAGGAGGTGCTAAAACACTCACATTATGCTTAAAAGCTTGTAATTTTCTTTTAGTTGTGCAAATTTGTTGTGAATAATCTTTTAGATGAATACATTACAGAAAAGAGTTAAAGAATCCACCAGTTTATGACAGTGAGGGTGAAAATATTTCCAGGTCAGACAGGAAGATTTTAATTGTGAGAGAGGACATCTCTGAATTAATTAACAAGGGCCATGAACTTAAAAAAATGGTGCCATTTCTGAAATGCTGGTGCTGGTCAAGTGTCATTATAACCGGATGAGAAATTAAGTGCCTCATTAAGAACTCCTGCCAACTCTGAAACCAGTAGAGGATAATGGATGGATGAATGGAAAATCCAGCTAAGGGCAAAAAGATATGGGCACTGTTCTAAGAAGCTTCCTTTGGGGGCCAGCTCACGGTAACAAGTAGAGGGCTGAATAGAGGGACCTTTGAATACAAGGTCAGGTTTCAGGTCTGGAGGCATCAAGGACCCAGGTAGGATGACCACAAAGTCTAGCTTTTCTGCCCAACTCTGCCCAGGGTGACCCTTTAAGGTAATCTTTAATAGTATGGGGTTTAGAGTTTAAAGAACAGCATTCAAATCTCTCCTGTGCCACTTAATAGCTCTATGATATTAGGCAGATCACTTCACTTCTCTCATTCTTAATTTCCTTGTTATGAAAGAGGACTACAATACTACTCTCTAAGAGAGTTTCATGAAGTTTAACTAGTTAATATATGTAAGGAACTTGGCAGATTTCCTGACAGAGTGCTCAATGAATGGTAGAAGTTACTATTGTTAACTCTTCTAGCCAAAGTTCTCCACTTTGGGCTGGACAGATGAAGGGGAGCTAAAGGAACAACAACAACAAAAAATTTACAAGAGTTAAACTGATACACAAATGGATAAAATGTACCAAAGTGTCAATTCTGCAGGAGTCATATTAACACAAAATGTGTAAAGTATCATTAACATATTTTCTCATTACATATTTTATTTGCTACTTTATTATAGTAAGTGGACAAATACCCAAGTGAAAGAACTTTCATAGGTTCATGAATAGACTCTTCTCCCATAAGGTCTAAAGTTCTTCAATATTACATTTAGGACAACATAACCCTTGAGGCTGGAGAGAAATCTAGTAACCACTGCCCTCAAGGAGATCACAACCTGGGGCTAAATCCACACTGGGTAAGGAAAAAAAAAAATGCTTTCTTTAAAATATTTGTAAAGCATTAGCTCTATCTTTACATTTATCTTCTCTAGAATAGTTCTGTTTTCTTTAGAATTATTTAGTAATATGCATGCTTATGGAATAAAATATTTATTCATTTACTATTTTTAAATAATAATTCTCAGAAAAGGGTAGCCTGGCAAAACTTCTATGCCTACCCAAAAGATTGGCCAATTGGTTGTGGGCCCCACTGGTTTGAGTGGTGAAACCATTCATTATTCAACAGACATTTAATGTGCACCTACTATGTTCTAGGCACTTGGTAGACGCATAAGGCCAAGAGATGAGCCTGTCATGGAACACACATTCCAATGAGCAGGATGGAATAGCACCAAGAGCAACCAACTACATGATGCCCACACGCCATGCTTCATCTGAGCTCTCCCCCCATGGGTAACCACTGCCTGGGGTAGGTTCTATTATTACACGGAGAGCTACACTCGGGTACAGAGAGGTGACCCACCTATGATCCCACAGCTAGAAAGTGGCAGGACTGGAATTAGAACCAGATGGTCTAGTTGTAGAGTCTAAACACTTAACCATTAGGCTCTACCACCTCTTTAAAAGAGAGAAGAAACTGGTAAACCAGTAAACATAAAAAGAGAGAGTTTCAGAGAATGAGAGTGCCACTATCATACAATAGTGATGACTATTATGAAGAAATTAAACTGGATATTGAGAGGAGATGTCAGTGGTAAAGATTTCTGCAGGAGGCATGTGTGCACTGAGATGGGCAATGAACATGAACTCGTCGTGGCCTCATTGGGCAGGGAGGTGTTTTTGGACAGGTATTGGGGTGATGGAACAGAGACAAAAGTAAGACAAAGTTCTAAGGTGGGAACAGGGTTGGTGCATTCCACAGGCCAGAGGGGCTAGAGCAGCAGAATAGACGTCAGGTGGGGTCCGAGGGCTAGACAGGACCCCGAAGCTCATTCTCAGAGCTGTGGGAGCCTATGGAGGGTTTTCACATGACCAGACATTACCCAACACAAAGTACAGAGGTAAGACCATGGAATTACTTTATTTTGTCTTGTAAGAAAAAAAGCCATCCTATTCTTGGTACTTTTGACATAGATGGAACCTCTGGGGTGCATAGTCCTTCTCCCTACCTAAATCACAGATGTCACTTGACCACAGGTTTTCTGCTCTACTCATTTCCATCAGCTGACAGACCAAGCAAAAGCTCCTTGCTCCATAGGACAGGGATCATGTGTTCTTCTCTATCCATTCTAACCTCTGCACCCAGAAATGTGTGCTAAGGAGAACAAAGTCAGAATGAAAGGACATGGAGATGAGGAAAAGATGAGGTAGGAGGAGAGGGAGGAAGAGAAGGTAGGAAAGAGGAGTGCTCAAGGTTTCCAGAGAAACAGAATCAATATAGTGTATATACATACACATGCATAAAGAGATTTACCATAAGGTATTGGCTCAGACAGTTACAGAAATTCCATGGTCTGTCGTCTATAAGCTACAGACCCAGGAAGGCTGTAGTTTGAAAGCTGGAGAGCTGTTGGTGTAGATGGGAGTGTGAGTCTGAAGGCCACATCAAGGATACCCCAAGGATACCACACAGAGGGCAGAGGACCCATGTCCCAGCTCCACAATCAGGCAGAATGAGAATTCAACCTTCTTCCTTTTTTGTTCTATCCAGCCTCAATGGACTGGATGATGCCCATCCATCTGCTTTCCTTGGTGCATGAATTCAAATGCTAATTTCTTCCAGAAACACCTTCACAGACCCACCCAAAGCTAATGCTTAGCCAGCTATCCAGGCACCCCGTGGCCCAACCAAGTTGATAATGAAATTAACCACCACAGAAGAAGAGCAGGCTCACTTCTGGAAACAGGCAGCTCTCTGTCTCCAATACCTGGCTTGTTAGATTCACTGCCCTTTATGGGAACTCCCTGCCCGGTCCTTCCTACCACTGTCTACAGCAGAAGCAAGCTAAAGTAGCTCACAGAGAGAATTTGCCTCTTATCTCTGCTGCTTTTCTGCCTGGACTCCCAAGGAAGATCTTCCCTGTTTACTGCTTTTTGCAGGCACTAAAGAAAGACAGCAATTGTCTCCTTCCCAACATTTCCAAAACGTGCTTGGTTGGAGATCTTATTTGCATGACAAAAGGCCCATTAATGAGCTAGTGGCCTGGTGGTCCTGGCAAGCTTTGGGGCAAGCCAAGGGGACTTTATGAAACCACTGAACTGCATATTACAACATCCCCTCCAGATAGCACACATTCAGCTGCTGGAGCCTTCCCTGGAGATGTGTGCTTTGCCCCAGAGAGGATGTAGAGGGTAGCAGCAATCAGGGAGAACCATGCTGACCTTCCAGTTCTGCTCACTCTGTCTTAAAGACCATGCCTTCAAGATAGTCATGGGCCAATCCTGACTCACAAAGCTCACCTTGACCTCAGTCACTTTTTTTTTGACTTTCTGGTTTACAGGTCAGTCACATTAGGCCTCAGTGTTCTCAATGTTAAATTGTAGCAATAACTCCCAGTTACCTAGCCTAGGTGCTTTTTCAAGCACTCTCATGAGCTACCTCATGTCATCCTGACAGCCACCTTCTGACCAAGGGATGACTCATTCCCATTTTACAGATGAGGACACTGACCCGAAATCACATCTGAAGTCCATTTCCATAGACAGAAATGCTTCCTTTGCTGGGCTCCCTGAGTCATATGAAAAATGGAATTCCTTTTCAGAATGAGGCTGGCTGGCTTCTCCTTTCCCTTGTCCTCACAGATCCTGGGTTGCTCAAAGTGACCATGTGTCTGGCCACAATTTGTCAGCTTCCCAGGCCCCTCTGCAGCTGGGAGTGGCCATGGGAAAGTCAGAGTTATCAAAATTCACTTTCTCCAATCTTGGATTCAGATGGATCAGAGATCTGATGGGCTCACAACTAGGAGAGCCACTTTAAATCTTGTGTTTGTCCATGCGAACTACAGACTGATGTTCTGGACTCTACCACCTTTTCTCTCCCTATACTCTTGGAGCACATGTCTGGTGGGGAGATCACACATGTAACAATCAGCAGTAAAACAAGGCAGGGTGTGGTAAGAACTTTAGGCATGATGTAGGTGTGCCACGAGGCCACAGGAAAGGGAGAGAGTTCTTCAGATGGGAGGATCTGGAGACACATCATGGGAGAGATGGGCTTTGAAGCAGGCAGCTGGAAACCCCAGGTGTCAAGATTGGCTGGTGCAAGTGCATGGAGGTGGCAGTGCGTGAGGAATGCTAGGGGATCAGAGATTGGCTCCATTTGTGCACACAAAGAATGCATGGAGAGAAGAGGACAGGGGTTTTGTCTCTAATTTTCCAAATCCTTTTCACCTTTTCCTTATGGTGTGTTCTTCATCCTTTCCAGTCAAAGAGCATCTTCCTCCTTCTCATTGGTCACCCCTTAACTACAGTTGATGGTTTTTCCTGACTTTCATTAAACATCCCCAATCCCAAGAACATTTTCTGTTTGAGTCTCTCTCAAGGCCATGAAAGAAGGGTGGAGTCCAGATTCTACTGGGGAAAATATTGGTCTGCATGTTAATCATGCACTTCAGTTTCCACGGTGAGTCACTTTGGTTGCAAACCCAGCCTAAGCCAGATCAAAGTGGGTTGCATAACCAAACCCTGGAAAGGACAATGACAAGTGATGATGTTCAGGACACATTATCCCCAAATATGGCACCTCGAAATCTTGAATATTTTAAGCTAAAGGAGTATAAGAAAATGGCAAAACAGGGAGGTCATTCTTTTCCCTTGAAACAGGTCATAAACCCTCATGTGAAAAGTGCTCTCCCTACACCCAGGGGAAAGAGCATCCTTATCTCTGAAGACAAAAGGATGGCAAGAGGGATCCTAACAAACAGGTCTTGCTGAGTTTCCCCCAGTTAGTTATGCTTACCTCACACTCCTTGACCTATCCAATTCCTCTGTGACCATCCACTCTTCATCAAACCTAGCATAAACATACACTGGTCTATTTCTTTGGGTCTTTATTTTCTGATGAAGGCTACTGCGTTACTTAAAACTTTCATTAACTAAATTTGTGTGTTTTCCCCTGTTCATCTGTCTTTGTCAGTTTAATTTTCAGACTCAACCAGGGACCCTAAGAGGGTCCAGGAAAACTGTTTCCACCCCCTCCCTGACAAGGATGAACCCAGGGCCATTGGGATCATGGGGTTCCTAAGGGAAGGGACATGTCAGGGTAGATGGCACCCTAGATATCTATGACATTTATTTTCAGCATCTTCATTAATAGCTCAATGCAGTCTCTAAGGCAAGCACATTATTGAATTTACTGAATATTAAGTATTTCTAGACTTTTAAGCAATTACTATGGCCTTCTGTTTTGATGTTAATTTCTTTGGCCAAGAAGATCCCAAACCCTCCTTCTTCCTCTTGACCTATCTACCTGATTTCCTGTGTTTGTTCCTTTCCCCTGTCTCCCTACATACCCACCTGGATTGTACGAAATCAAGCAGTTCTACCTTCCCTTCTCTAATAATAATTAGCTCACACCTTTTTCTTCTTTCTCACTTCCTGCTTATACTCCTAATTACCACCTTTTCTATAATTTATTAAGTCAGAACAGAATGATGACAGACAGCATGTTGCCTCATTAACTAGATATTTTATTCTGTGTTCTTTGTTTCCCAATTAGATTCCAGGTCTCTGCCAACAGGGACCTTGTTAGATACTTTCTTCTGCTCTACCTCATATCATAATGTCAGTTGTACAAGTTAGGTGTGCATAACAGAGCATCCCAAAGCTTAGTAGCTTAAAATAACAGCCATTTATTTAGCTCATGTTTCTATGAATTGACAATGTGGGCTAGGCTTAGGTGGGCTGCTCTGCTAACTTTGTCTGGGCTTACACATAGATCTGTGGTCAGTTCCTTGTCAACTAGGCAGCTCTGCTTCTGGAATTGGCTGGTTGTTATCTGGGGTGGAGGGGGGTGATGGGGCTGCCTGTTTCTCACCAGCCAGCACACTAGCCTGGGCTCATTTACGTAGAGGTGGCAGATTTCCAAGAATAGTGAGAGAGGAAAGGTCTAATGTACAAGCACTTTTTAAGCCTCTGCTCCTGTCACACTTGCTATTGTCCCATTGACCTACGGCCAAGTTCACAGTCAGTGTAGGAGGAAAATAACAGCATAGATAGAGGAAGGGGAAGCATTTTTGCCTCTTCTTGCAATGTTATATACAGTGTATTCTAAGTTCTCGATGAAAAAAAATCAATCTCCTGCTTAAATTGTATATTTTCTTTAAAACATCTAGCTCTTAAAAAATTAGTAGAGGTGATTCTCTTGAAATGGTTTTCCCTCTGTCATCGTGTTCTTTTTTTAAATTATTATTGGTCTTTTCCACACTATATTTGCTCTATTTCTCCTCCTTTCTCATTTCTCATTTGATCCTTTTAATAACTGGATGGAACATATTTATCATGTTGAAGTTGGATCCTGCACTTTAGGGTTTTTCGTGTGTACGTGTGTGCATATGTGTATGTGTGCAAACATACGCGTGTATGGTAAATAGGGAAATACTTTTCCTTTGCCAAGTTTTAATTTCCTATACAGGCGTATATTGTTTTATGGTGCTTTGCTTTATTGTGCTTCACAGGTAGTGCATTTTTTACAAATTGAAGGTCTATGGCAACCCTGCATCCAGCAAGTCTCCCGGCACCAGTTTCCAACAGCATTTGTTCACTTCTCTGTGTCACATTCTGGTTATTTTCACAGTATTTCCAGCTTTTCCATCATTATTATATTTGTTATGGTGATATGTGATCAGTGAGCTTTGATGTTGCCATTGTAACTGTTCGGGGGCCCCACAAACCATGCCCATATAAGACAGCAAAGTTAACGGATACATGTTGTGCATGTTCTAAGTACAGATGTGGTGGAAATGCAAGAGAACTAGAATCAGAAGTGGAGCCCAAAAATGTTGCTGAATTGCTGCAATCTCATGATAAACCTTGAACAGATGAGGAGCTGCATCTTATAGATGAGCAAAGAAAGTGATAAAATATACTTGAGATGAATCTCGAGGTGGAATCTACTCTGGGGAAGACGCTGTGAAGATGGTTGGAGTGACAACAAAGGATTTAGAATAGCACACAGGCTTAGCTGATAAGCAATGGCAGGGTTTGAGAGGATTGACTCTAATCTTCTCCAAAGAAGGTCTACTGTGGGGAAATGCTGTCAAACAGGATCACACACTACAGAGAAATCATCGTGAAAGGAAGAGTCAATTGATGCAGCAAACTTCCTTGTTACCCTATTTTTATTTATTTATTTATTTATTTTTTAAAAGAATTCATTTATTTATTTGACAGAGAGAGAAACAGCGAGAGAGGGAACACAAGCAGGGTGAGTGGGAGAGGGAGAAGCAGGCTTCCTGCTAAGCAGGGAGCTCGATGCAGGGCTCGATCCCAGGATCCTGGGATCATGACCTGAGCTGAAGGCAGATGCTTAACGACTGAGCCACCCAGGTGCCCCTTGCTACCCTATTTTTAAAAAATTGCCACAGCCAACCCAAACTTCAGCAACCACCCCCTCATCAGTCAGCAGCCATCAATATCGAGGCAAGACCCTCCAGCAGCAAAATGATTGCAACTTGCTAAAAGGTCAGATGATGGTCAGCATTTTTCAGCAATCAAGTATCTTTAAATTAAGTCATGTACATTTTTTAGACCTAATGCTATTGCATACTTGATAGACTATAGTATAGTATAAAAATAGCTTTTATAAGCACTGGAAAACTGAAAAAGTCATTTGACTTGCTCTAATGTGATATTTGCTTTATTGCAATCATCTGGAACTGAACCCACAATATGTCTGAGATATGTTTATAATTCATTATCACATTTTCCAGACATAAGTCAGGTTAGAATGGGAACAAACTCAATACACAATTTTTTCATGTGCTAATTTTCTCAATTTCTATGATAGGAAAAGCAATGTTACCAAAGCTGGTCAGACAGGGCATTTATTACTTAAGCATGAGTTCTATGCTTCCTTTGAAACACATTCTAGAAAAGCATTTTGAGGCAATGATGCTATAATTGTGGCAAACAGCCATGGACCACTGGACTTTCAATTCAGCAGCCAGGGATGTTGACATTTACTTCCATGTGTGAAGCTCACCCCCGCCAGAGAAGGCCCAAGCATGTCAATGAACATTTCAGGTCAACAAAGTTCTTGAACTATTTTGACCAATGTTAATCAACATAAACTTTGCTCACTCGATTTAATGGCCCTAAGTAGAGAAATGTGTTTCATATCCAGAAAATTATTCAGAACTTTTTTGGAGGAGTTATATCAGATTTTAGAACTTTTGAAGAAGAAAACCAAAATAGTAATTTAAGAGTCCCCTTCGAAAAGGAGATCCAAAGGCAATGGATTTATGCAGACTGCTCAGCCAACTCCAGGACTCCATAAAGTCTCCTCCCCATACTAAGTCCTCATTGTATATCACTTATAAAATTTTGTTCCTTTAATCAAACCGTTCCTAACACAGATATTTTTCCCTCTGCCATTTCGAACAGCATTGGGAAGAAGTGGCACAGAGCTTTAGTTTAGATTTTCCCTGGAAGCAGACCTGAGACAAGGACTTGCATGCAGGCAGATACTTTATTTGGGACACAGTCCCACCAAGCACCATGAGGGAGTGCCAAGAGAAGCATGGCAGAAAGCAGAGCCAATAGAGAACATGTGAATGAGTATTACTATGGGGTAGGGTGGGGTGGAGGGCAGCTGGTCTCAACCCTGCAGAGCATTCAACCTCAGGGTCAATGACCCAGTGGGCAGAGAAGCTGGGGGCTCCTCTACTTGTTTTCATCCTCTGTTGGGTAACGGTTGCCCCCAGAGGCATCAACTGTCTTGCACTCCCTGGGTGCCCATTCTTGTAGATGCACAAGCTCCAAAGGTGCTGGAGAGCTCTGAGGCAGGTAGAAACAGGCAGAGATGAACTCAGGCAGGTGAACTCAGGTAGGCTGGGGGGGGATGGGAGGTGTGACATCAGTAGCATCTGCTACATAAAATATGTCCTAATGAGTAAACCTGGGACTGAGGATCTACTCTGTGGTTTAACAGTTGCACAAGGCTGGCAAACCACCTACTCTTCTGGCCTCAGTCTCTCAATTTGATAAATGAAGACATTGGGCTATTTTTCTAGACCAGGACAGGTGGACTGGCCAAAAAGCCTGTAAGGAAAGATGGCATATTGGGAGGTAGAGAAACTTGGGCTCTATTCTCCTTTTAAGATTGTGTTTTTAGGGACGTTTGGGTGGCTCAGTTGGTTAAGCATCTGTCTTTAACTCAGGTCATGATCCCAGGGTCCTGGAATCAAGTCCTACATCGGGCTCCCTGCTCAGTGGGGAGCTTGCTTCTTCCTCTGCCTGCTCTGCCTGCTCTACCTGCCACTCCTGCCTGCTTGTGCGCTCTCTCTCCCTATCTGACAAATAAATAAATAAAATCTTTAAAAAATATAAATTAAAAAAATAAAATTGTGTTTTTAACATTGCTGCCCTAATAAAATCCTAGTTCCATTTGTAATTGTGAGAGTGACATATGAAAATCTTTCCTCTAGTCAATTAAATATCCCCATTACTATTAGACCTTGCTGCATACTGAAGAGTTGGTTTACAACAACATCTATCTTCTTGACTTTGGTCTGTGGATCAGCTGTGTCTCCACTGGACATGGTTCAAGGTACCAGCGGAGTAGGTGTCTACTCCATACATTTCTCCTTGACCAGCAGCCATTAGGATTATGCCCCTGTCGTGGAGGTTTCCAGGAGTGTGAGAGGTGAGCCAGTTGGCTGAAGCATGTTTAGGGTCTCTATTCAAGTGGTGTTCATTAATATCCCATTGGTTAGAGCAAGTCAGGCCTGAAACAAGTGATGAAGTGCCCTCAGCCCACCATGAAGCCATGGCAATGGCAGGGACATTTATTTCTATAACCAAGAGGGAGAAAAGAATTGAGAACAGCAATGCTACCCACCACACCCTTCTCATGTTTGAAGTCGTCTTCCTCATGAACCTGTTAATCACACCTGTTCTTTTGGCTTCTTCTGAACCCTTTGGCATTGCCTGCTTAGGTCTGTCTCCTGAGACTTATTCTCACCTGTCATGACATTTCCTGCAGGGAAAATGTCTGTAGTATAGTGCCCTGCTATGCAACTGTTCCCCAGACACTGTTAGTGTTGGCTGCTAATGGCTCACAGTTGCCCCCTCCCCAGAGAACTGTCCTCTGCTGATGGGATGCCTCACCCTGGGAGGGGAAATGCAGAGACATGATTGATTTATGCAAAGTGCAAACTCTAGCCCCCTTGCCTCAAGGTGAAGACAGTTTGGTAATATAATTTATGCTCCAGAACACCCCTGGGAATCAGGCCAAGGCTAAATTTCCTTTGCAACTATATCCTTGCTTATGTCTTTCCCTATCCTTACTCCCTTGCAGTTTTCTCCTAAGAGAATGTCTTCAAAAAATCAAATGCACTCAAGTCCTTTTCTCAGGCTCTGTTTCTAGGGCATCTGACCTAAGACAGTGCCTATTTTTTGGCATGTCCTTTAGTATCTCCACAATATCCTGCACATTGCCCAAGCTGTCACTGTGCATGGGATAAATAAAAGCTTATAAATTTTCCTTGTTCAGGACAGATGCCAGAAGCCTTCTTGAAGCCTGCATCCAACATCCCCCAGTCATCTGCACTGGAATCTACTTCACGTTTCTTCGTCTTGACCACATGGTCACTGTGATCCCTTATCCAATATCTTATATGATCTGCATATGTCTATAGTGTCTCCCTTATCCATCACTTTCTGGAAGGTGCTGTGTGTCGTCTGATAGGTTTTGACTTGATGATCCCCTCTGGGTTCCTGTGAATTCCTTTTCTTATCACACAGACGATTTTAGCCTCAAGGTCCAGGGGAGTGGAGACTGATCGGGGAGGGAGTAAAGTAGAGAAAAGTGAGTGTGAACTTTGGAAATGACACAGCTATGTTTCAAACACACTTCTGCCATTTACAAGCTATTGTTTTGACCAAGTTAGTTAAGATCTTAAAGCCTCAGTTCAGCTTCTACCCATTAAGGACAATGGTATTGGAAGGACAGCTATATTCTCCTTTGTACCCAGAAAAATGTGTGGTGACAGATGCAATTTTCTATCATGCTATGAGCTGCTTTATAGCAGTGCCCTGAATCTTATTTGTTTTAGCTAAAGCAACGGAAAATGTGTGGCTATTGGGCAGGGCTGAGCCTGGAGAATCACTACGATGGCTTTCAGTCATTAAGAGCTTGCTAGGGGTCAGCCACCCTGCTCAGCCTTTTGCAAGTCCTGCCTTGGAATCCTGGCAACAATCTCATGTTAGTCCATCTCCTGCTTCCTTGTGGCCTATGAGCAATTGATCCACTAAGTGACCTTGAAAATGTTTGCAGCTGTTGACTTCCATCTCAGGAAATCAAGATTTGGGAGCAGGTGGAGGGATTGGACTAAGAAATGTAGACATGTGTTGCCTGGAAGGACCAGGTGGTATGACAGAGCTCGCAGGGGGTGCCGAGTGCCAGGGTAGAACATGGAGCTAAGAGGCTCACAGGGCTGTGACCCCAGCCATGCAGCCTATGGTCCATTCTTGCTTGCTTCCTATAGAAGTAGGTCTTCATCATCTCTTCAAGACCTGCTGGTCCCATTGGTTCTCCTAATGGTACACAGTGCTCGGTTATGGAATGGATCAGTTACAGGTATGAAAAGCACAGCATAGGGAATCCAGTCAGTGGTATTGTAATAGCATTATTTGGTGACACATGGTGGCTACACCTGGGGTGAGCACAGCATAGCATACGGCACTGACCACTCTGCTGTACACCTGAAACTCATGTCACATGGTGTATCCATTATACTTCAGTGAAAAAATAAAGACATAAAAGCACACAGGGCTCTCATGTCATTTCCTTCAGTGAGTCCAGATCCTTTCTTCAGTCTCACCTTCATGTTCAGATTTCTGTCTCTCCCCAACATAAATCGCCTGGGCTTTGGAAGGCTCCAACCCCAATGCATAGGAAGAGAGACCAAAAAGATAAAAATATCTTCCTCGCCTTCACACCCAGGAAAATGTGTGGTTACAACTGAGATTTTCTCCAGGGCTGCAAGCTGCCAGGAGCATGGCACTTATTAGCAGTGTCCTGGATCTGAAATGAGAGCTCCGCGGGTTTTTTCCATATCCGTGACTCCTATTGGCACCCAAGGCAGCTGTGTAAATCTCCAGCCCCTAAATCCTGCTTGGCAATTCCCCAGGCTGCTCACTTATTATTAATTACAACCATTATTTATATAGAACCGAAGAGTTTTACGTCAAGGCTGGGGCCCAGCTCAAACATAAAGCTGTGCGGGGAGCAACTCGCAGGCAAAGGAATACCAGGGATCAGTCCCCTGGTCTCTCCCCATCTCTCTGCTCCCCTACCCAGGGCAGAGGCAGAGAAAGGAGGCGGGAAGAGGTACAGACAGAAAGCTGAGGGAGAAGCAGGCCTAAGCATAACCTTTTATACTCTGACAAGTTTCCTTTTGCAGCAGGGGGAAGTAGCTGAGGAAGCAGAGAGGGTAACACATTCTGAAATTTCTGGGTTGGAATGATACATCATTTTATACATGAATTATTGTATTTCTTTGACAGCCAGTCATGGAGTGTCCTTTAAGGGCTAGTTGTAGGAAACGCAGGATGCATAACACAGACTTGGTCCCTACCCTCCTGGAAATTGCAAGCTAGCTGCATTAAAGACAAAGGTGAGACCAGCCAGAGCGGCAGCCTGGGTGTTGGGGGAGGGGAAGGGGTGCAGTGGGGTGGCCAGGGCGGCAGGAGTAGGATTACAAAGCAGACAATTACTGAGGAGCAAAAGCAACATGTCCTTTCTCATGGAGCCGGTCCCACTCAGCATGGCAGTTTTCTAGACTTGGATTTTTGTTCTAAGTCTCTCAGAAGATGAACCCGCAGGCTTTCACCGCAACATCAATAGAGTATGGCTCCCGTTGTTATTTAGCACACATGAACGCAGCTTTCCACGTGCCAGGGTCATTCTGAATGCTTGGCACACAGAAACTCACGTAATTGTCCTAACAACTTCTCAAGCAGATTCTGTTATTGTTGTCATCTTACAGACAAGGAAACTGAGGCACAAATAGCTATCTTGCTGAGTTATGCAGATGGTAAACTTGGGGTCCAAAGTCAGGCAGTGTGGATCCAGAGGGATCCTCCCAACTACAGTGGGCTTTGATTTGAAGATGCTGCAGCACATCTTCCTTTGTGTCCTATCACAGTAAACTATCATTCATTCACCCAACACACGGTATTGAATGCTGACCTCATGCCTAGTGCTAATAATACAGAGACAGAAAGCAGACTGGTGGTTACTGGCAGTCAAGGGGAAGGGCAAATGGGGGCTAACTGCCTAATGGGTGTGGGCTTTCCTTTTGGGGTGATGGAAATGTTTGGAAACTAGATGGTTGCACAACATTGTGAGTGTACTAAATGCCACTGAGTTGTTCACTTCAAAATGGTTAATGTGATGTTATGTGTGTTTCACTTGAACTTAGAAAGAAAAGGTAAGGATGGAGAAGAGAAGCCACTTCATTCTGATGCTGTGGGAGATGGGCTCTAAGGGAAACTTGCACACATCTTATATATTGCAATGGGGACCCAGAGGAGGCAGGGATTTAGTTATTCAGCTTCAGTGGTCAGAGAAGCTTTCACTAAGGGTTTTTCTTAAGCTAAGCCTTAGCAAAGATCACAAACCCAGAAACTTTCACCAGCCAGGAATGTAATATAAATGTGTTGTCAGTGGAAAGGCAGCAGGATGTCACAAAGACTGCCAAGCTGAAGTGTCCACGCCCCTCCCAGGTATCTTCAAAATTTTAAAAGTTAGGCATTGTGGTGGCCAACAAAATGAACCCATTAGCTTCATGTGGGCACATTGGTGAGGATTTTCACCCCAGTCTTAAAGAATCAGGAGAATTTTAATGGGGGAGGACACTGGTTGGGCAGGCATCTTAGTTTGGGTTATCCCAGAAACAGATTGTAGGAATGGTGTTGTCACACTAGTGATGTCTGTGGGCAACCAGAACATGACAGTTACCTAACAAGGGAAGAAAAAACACTTCCCTGCAAAGCCCTGGCCATTGGTGGTTGAAGGGGGCCTCCAGGGGTGCTAGCTGTCTGACACCTGGGGCTGGTCCTGAGTGCTCATAGAAAGGGCTCCTGTGGCTGGAAACAAAGCATATAAACAAGAACCTTCCGGGCAGAAAGTTGCAGATATCTGCAAGAAGCAGCCCTCAGTGTGTGCAGGTGCCAACCAGGAGAGTATGGGTGGGGCATGGACATTGAGTGTATGCAGCAATGTATAGAATGATATAGCCATGATAATAATAATTTATCACAGATACAGAATGCTTCTTCCGGTGTACCAAGTGTTGTACTAAGCTCTATGCATTCATCAGTTAATTTCTTTATTTGTTATTCAAACAAAATTTATTGAAGACTCCCCATTGCCAGGAGCTGCAATAGGTTCTGGGGATAAAATGATGAGCAGAACAGGCACTGGCTTTGCCCCTGCAGGGAGGATAGACAAGTCAGGGGACAGGCATAAGTAGAACAATCAGGTGACTAAATGCATGTGCTGGGATTAGGTTTCTGACAGATAAACAGCCTTCCTTAAGATCTGATTCATCTGAGGTTTGGAGAAAAGTGTTCAGAGAAATGGCGTTTAAGCTAGACTTGGAGGATGGGCTGGAGAAAACTGAGAAGTGGGATCAGAGCACTTCAAGTGGAGGCAATAGCAGGTGCAAAGGTCCTGAGGGAAGATAGAACATGGAAAATTGGAGAAACTGAGAGTAGACCCATGTGGCTGGGACACAGAGAACAAGACGGGTGGGAGGTGAGGGCAGTAGAGAGCAACCTTGGGTACTGTGAAGGACAAATTAAGAGTAAATGAAGCGAGAAGCCACTGACAAGTTCAAGCTACAGCAAAGGGGTAGAGATGGGGGCAAGAATCTCATTGCATTTTAAAAAGATTACTCTACTGTGGACATTGTTGCTAGGGAAAGAGCCTAGATGTCCATCAAGAGATGAATGGATAAAGATGATGTGATACACACACACACACACACACACACAATGAAATATTATGCAGCCATCAAAAAAATGAAATCTTGCCATTTGCAACGACGTGGATGGAACTAGAAGGTATTATGCTAAACGAAATAAATCAATCAGAGAAAGACAAGTATCACATGATCTCACTGATATTTGGAATTTGAGAAACAAGACAAAGGATTATAGGGGAAGGGAGGGAAAAATGAAACAAGACAAAACCAGAGAGAGAGACAAACCATAAGAGACTCTTAATCTCAGGAAACAAATTGAGGGTTGCTGGAGTGGAGGGGGGTGGGAGGGATGGGGTGGCTGGGTGATGGACAATGGGGAGGGTATGTGCTATGGTGAGTGCTGTGAATTGTGTAAATCTGTTGAATCACAGAACTGTACCCCTGAAACAAATAATACATTATAAGTTAATAAAAAGAAAAAAAACATTCTGGGTGAGTGGGGTGGGGAAGGTTGCTCTAGTTCTAGAGTTCAGAAAGTCTGGAGTAGATCAGCCACAATTTGGGAAACCAATGGAGAACCACTCCAGGAATTTACTGATGAGGTAAAAGTGGTTTGGGAGGCATGGCCAGGTGTAGAAAGGGGGAGACATGAGTGGAATGGGGACATTTCAAGGAAGGAGAAAATGCATGGGACTTGATGAGTTCATGGATGTGAGGAGAGAGGAGAGGGAGTATTAAGAAAAACTCTGAAGTTCTGGTTTGTGCCATTCACACAGATGGGAATCGTTAATTCCTCAGTGCTTACTCAGCTTCTGGACATAGGTACTAATGTCATCATTCATATTATGAAAGAGAAAATAGAGATTCAGAGAGGTTAAGAAATGTGCCCAATACTCCAGAGCTAATAAGTTCCAAAGTGGGAAGCTGGTAGATATTAAAACCTTGCTCTACCATCCTCTATTTGGCACCTGTCTGTATTCTGTCTTGCTCTATCATCTTCTCTTCATCCCTGTCCAATTCTATTGCCTCCATAGGATATCTTTGTGTGCCCCTTATGCTTTCTAATTAAATCGTTCAGTCACTATGTAGGTGTTATCCTCTTGGAAACCTGCTCTGTGCTGGGTGCCATCCAATAAACCAGTCAATAGAACTAATTTGTGTTAATGGGGGAAATTGTATCCATTTTATCCCAGGCTTTCTGAATAGTGCCTTTGTGCAGAGTTATATGAACAGTATTCAGGACTTTGGCACATTGGCTTGTGACCCACTAAGAATCCCACAGGGCAGTTCTGGGGCCCACCTTTGTGCCATCGCACAAGCTCTGCTTGAAAGAAAGGGCTCAGGGTCAGGTCATCATTCCCCATATAAACCACCTTTATGCTAAGATCACGTTCAAGTAGAAACAATGTGGAGAGTTCTATTGTGTTTATTCTTTTCAAACCTTAGCAGTTCTACTCAAAATCACACTCTGGAAAGCTACGCTCACTGGTCTGGGATATTCTAGAAGCTGTCAGATGGCTTTGCTGACCCAAATCAGGAATATCAAATGGAATCTGGACACCAAGAAAAAGCTTAAAACAATGTTTTGTTTTTCCAATGTGGTCCCTTATATTATGAAAAAGTAATAATCATTCTCATAAGCCCAATTTATCCAAATATTGCAATCACGAAGATTTTTTTTTTTCCGTTCTTACCTAAAGTGAGCAACAAAAAATCTCGAGGAAGATCATTGTTCTAATTAAAGGCAAATATCTACTGTTGACCTGACCTTGTTCTTCCACGAACTCAGTACCATAAATAGTGGACAAATGTTGGTGTGTTGTTATTTTGAATATCATCTCTCTCCCCCTGAGGACCCTCACCTGAAACTGGATTGGGACCCCATGACATAGTAAGTACCAAGCCCTTCAGAGGAAATGTGTGCCTCATTGATGCTCTTTCACCAAATGTATATGTGCTCAGCAGCACTGATTTGTGGTCTGTAGGAAATACGGAAACAGCTGGAGAGACCAGGGGACTCTTCATCTCAGGTTCACAAGCTGGTGTTCTCCGCATGGGGACTTCATTTGGCTGCTTGTTTTTGAGTGTATAGGTTTCCTGCTTGCTTTTGACTTCTTTGCCTTTTGTGATTGGCTGTCAGAGGATAAAGAAAAATATTCCCATTAAAGACCTTTTCATATATTTTATCTTCTGAACAGATGAGAAATGATGTTTATGAAAACACCAACCAGCAGACCCCTGCAGGGAAGTTATTTTGTGCCAAAAATCTACTCTGATTGAGAACGTTGCAAAAACATTTAAAGGCTTGAAAGTTATGTTTTTCAAAAGCCCTCAGAGGTTTTGATAAATAGTCTCTAAATCTGAACAATCTTGAGTTGGCTGTGGGTTCTGGTTTTTAGTAATATAAATTATTATTCTAGGGCCATGGTAAGCTCTTCTCCACTCTTGTGGAAAACAGAGCAAGGAGAAATTAATGCACATTTCAGCAAAGAACATATTTTAGTCTCTTAGGAAAAATTTGGAAACACAAAAATACACTTTGGTTAGGTCCTCCTAATAAATGTTCTAAATGAGTAATGCATGTACTTCATGGGATAGTAGATGCATGAGCAGGGTCTCATTTACCATCGGAATGATCTGCTGAAGGAGTTTTCCTCACACTGGAGAGGGCTCTTTATACTTAAGGCATATATAGCATTATGGACAAATGTGACTATAAGACAGCTTACCTCTATGGCTTCAAAAGAAGGATGCTTAGGAACTTTTAACTTGAAATTATTATTTAATGTTAGTAAGTTATTCTTGGAGCTCATTAGAGGGTGGCTACTGATGTTCATGCTCAGCACCTTTCATATCTTAGGAGATACTTAAAGCCTAGGATATCTTTTGTTCAATAGATCAGCACTTCTCAAACTCTCTTGAGCACATGTATCCCCTGGGGACCTTGTTAAAATGTAGGTTTTGATTTTGCAGGCCTCCGGTGGAGCCTGAGATGCTACATTTCTAACAGGCTTCTAGGCGAGGCTGCCACTGCTGAGACCACTCTTGGATGGAAAGGCAGTAGATGGCTTGTGTGTCAGGGACCTCCGGCCTGTGCTGGATAAACTTGACAAGTTGTACAAACTCAAATTCTCCTTTATATTGTGAAATTAGCTCTTTTTTTTTTCTCTTTGAAAATCACCAGCTAATTGGAAATAGCTCAGAAATGTATTTATAAAAGAAAGAAAGACCTTGTCTGGTGCATATAACCACTGTTACCATTATAGCATTTATCAGTGGTTCTCAACCCTCACTCAGCATCAAAGTCATCTGAGAACCTTTCATACACCACAGATGCTGGGACCCACCTCTTGCAGGTTCAGTTTTGATTGACCTGAAGTTGGAGGTGGGCATTGGTTTTTCATAAAAGCTCCCCAGGTGATTCTGATGTGCGGTCAAGATTTAGAACCATTGGTTACCTATGGTTCAGGTATTTATAGTCACATAGCTATAGAGAAACATACTTTTTATTTTTAAAGGAAAACAGAATACACTCTTCATAGGTCTCCATCAGCTTTTTGAGTGACTGAAAATATTTCCCTAGAGGGACTCACACCCATTTAGTTGGCCCATCTCCTTTTACCAAGATTTATCTTGTTTCCAATTTCTCTCTATTGTAAACAGCATTGCAGTGAATATCATCATACTTACATATTCGAGCACAAGTCCTTGGGATAAATTCCTAGCAATGGAACTACTAGGACAATAAGACAAAATTTCTATCAATGTTGTGAAACTCTCTGTAGAAAGCTGTACCAATTTTCATTCCCATCAGCTGTTTCTGAGTGTGCCCATGTTGTGATACCTCCTCTAACACCGAGTGTTATTCTTCTAAATTGGTCAGGTAGGTGAAAAACATCCCATTTCAATCTGCATGTATTTGTTTGATAATGAAGTTGGGCACTTTTCATATGTTTATTGTCATTTCTACTTTCTCTATAAACTGCCTTTTTGCGTCCCTGGTGAGGGATATTTATATGTTAACTGACTTGTGCCCACCCAGAAAACTTTGGCCTGCCCCCAGAGATCACCACATGGGGCCCCATATGTGCCATGGCTTCCATGTTTGCCACCTGAAGGATGTCCTCTTGTCCCAGGAAGAGGGCAGATGAGGCCAGAAGGGCCTCAAGATTATGCCCCAGGAGTGACACTCAATCAATGAGAGACAAAAGTTGGTGGATAGATGCTCCAGCCTCCCTGGCCTGTGAGAGACAATTCTGCAATGTTCTATACCCTCAGGGCATCCCTAGCAGTATGGAACCCCAGTTTACTACAGAAGGAGCTCACTCTATACTGTTCCTCTTATGGTCTTTCCTCTTCTCTGTCTTGCTCTCCCATTGCCTCACAAAGTTTCCTACTAAATAAACTACTTTGACTAGTAGTATCATTTCAAACTGGTGGTGTGGGGCAGGGGGGAGATTCCAAACTAAGACCCTTAGGTCAGTTGCACTATTCTAACCTGATATGCACTGTGGGCTAGTGGAGGCATGCCAGTGAATCTGTTCTGTGTGCAAAATCTCAAGAAGTCCTGAGATAGACAGCTACACAGAGACCTAAAGGGACACAGAAGACACTGTTCATAAAACACTGGAATGCAACAGCACCATTCCCTAAGTCTGAAGCACCATGGCATATTTGGAGTAGCCATGGCATGTTGTTCCAAATGCAGTTCCACATTTGCTATTCCACAAATATTGCTCTTTGAGATGGGGTAAGAATATGTTGTAGAGGAAGGCAGTAAAATGCAGAGGTGTATTCAAGGTTTGGGAAGAAGAGAGGTAGGATAGATTCAGATTTAAAATCATACTGGAGATTTTTGCCTCCAAGGTGTAGCTTGGGTGAAGATCACTACAAAGACTTCTAGCTGGGTAAGCCAGATCTGTCCCTAATCCTGGTGGGCTGTGCAAAAACATCAATGAAGACTCTTTGCCAGTAAGCCTGGGCTCTCCCAAGCCTGGGTTCTGTCCCAGGGACATGCTTAAGCTCCATTCATGAGGGACATGCTCAAGCTCCATTCTGTCCTCTCTTCTTATTCATAAGCAGTTGTCCATTGGCCACCCCTTGGGACAAGGATTACGTACACACTGAATATGACCCACCTTAGGGAAAAAAAGACCTGGGGAATGGGGTACATGCAAGCCATGGAAGTAGGTTTTGGCCATTTGGACAGGAATTCTGGGGTTCTAAGAACTTGAATTCTGATCTAAAATTGCTCTGGGGTACCTGAGTGGTTCAGTTGGTTGAGTGTCTGGCTGTTAATTACTGTTCAGGTCATGACCTCAAGGTTGTGGGGTTGAGCCCCATGTTGGGCTCCATGCTGGGCCCTGGAGCCTGCTTGGGATTCTCTTTCTCCCTCTTCTCTACCCTTGCCCCCTGCTCTCTCTCTCCCTCCCTCTCTCTCTAAAAATAAAAAAATAACAAAAAAATTAAAAAATAAAACTGCTCTGTCCAATAGTCCAATATAGTAGTTTTAAGCCACATGTGCTATTTAGCACTTGAAGTATGTCTAGTATTACATGTTGAAAGGATGGTAATATTGCGTTACACAATATATTATTAAAATTAGAAACGTTCATAGCAATTTTACATTACTGTGATGTCACTTTCAGGCTTACTTTCAATGCAGTCTGACAGCATGCACTGGCACCAGTCCCTAGCTGAACTTTTGAGTAATTGGGTAAAACAGAGTGGTAAAAATGAACACAAGATTGGAAGAATAGGGAAGTACCTAATGTTCTGTGTGCAATAGAAAGAGAGTTAAGGACAAAGGGCTCTTTGAAGAAGAATCTTAAGAGATGTGAGTTAGGAGTGGCACTGGCACATAAATATAAAGAACTCCTAAATCCTAGGGTGAACTGAATTCCTGCAGGCAGCCTTCTGGGCTGGGTGTGATGGATAGCCTACAGAGATACAGTCTTACTAAGCTTAGCTGGGGTTAGTTCTGGTAGGGATGATGTTACCCCCAATGACCTGACACCATGGTCTCAATTTCTCACACAGGACAGACAGTACATGGCCAGGACTCCTGTGAAAAAGATCTAGCAACAACAGATTAGGATTATACATTTCCTTGGTTCCCTAGTTGTGTAAACAGTGGCTGACAACAGTTTTAAGGATAAATACAAATACAGTGGGAAGAGGTACACTGCACAGATGTGAATGGTTACTATATAGATGTAGGATCCTGGTTTTAGTTTGAATAAAAAGGACAAGAACTCAAAAGGTCAGGTAGATGAACACAAGATATTACTGTGTAAATTGGTCACAATTTCATAAGGTGCTATTGCCTAAATATGCACACACTTTAGCCTGTAAGATATAAGAAATAATAATTTTGACCCATGTAATGAAAAGATAGCATAAAATTAGAAAACATTTCAATGACTTTATCAAATTAACTGAAGGGGAGCATATGGTTATCTTAATAGAGTCAAAAAGCTTTTGATAAAATTCCATACCCACTACATGGTAGGAGTTATTAAAACAAAACAAACAAGAACAACTAGAAATAAAGGGGAAGTTAACTTACCTAAAAGCAGATGTCAATAAAAATTATTTCTAATGATGAAATATTAGAAACATTCCTTTTATTTCAGGAATAAAATTAAAATAGCCACTTTAGTCATTTCTATCTGCATTGTTGATATCCAATGTTGTAAGTAAAATCACATATAAACATTGAAAAGGAAGAAACAAAATAGTCACTATTTACTGATGATACGATTGTCTACATTGAAAAAAAGCCCACAGCAACTTCTTTCAAGACATGTCTCCAAAGGCAAGGGGACTTCATCAAGATAAAAAGTGTCTGCACAGCAAAGGAAACAGTCAACAAAACAAAGAGGCAACCCACGAAATGGGAGAAGATATTTGCAAATGACACTACAGATAAAAGGCTGGTATCCAAGATCTATAAAGAACTTCTTAAACTCAACACCCAAAAAACAAATAAGTCAAAAATGGGCAGAAGACATGAACAGACATTTCTCCAAAGAAGACATACGAATGGCTAAAAGACACATGAAAAAATGTTCAACATCATTAGCCATCAGGGAAATTCAAATCAAAACCACATTGATATACCACCTTACACCAGTTAGAATGGCAAAAATTGACAAGTCAAGAAACAACAAATTTTGGAGAGGTTTTGGAGAAAGGGGAACCTCTTACACTGTTCGTGGGAATACAAGTTGGTACAGCCACTTTGGAAAACAGTGTGAAGGTTCCTCAAAAATTTAAAAATAGAGCTACCCTATGACCCAGGAATTGCACTACTGGGTATTTACCCCAAAGACACAGATGTAGTGAAAAGAAGGGCCACATGAACCCCAATGCTCATAGCAGCAATGTCCACAATAGCCAAACTGTGGAAGGAGCCGAGATGCCCTTCAACAGACAAATGGATAAAGAAGATGTGGTCCATATATACAATGGAATATTACTCAGCCCTCAGAAAAGATGAATACCCACCATTTGCTTCAACATGGATGGGACGGGAGGAGATTATGCTAAGTGAAATAAGTCAAGCAGAGTAAGACAATTATTATATGGTTTCACTTATTTGTGGAACATAAGGAATGGCATGGAGGACATTAGAAGAAGGAAGGGAAAAATGAAGGGCAGGGGAATTAGAGGGGGAGACGAACCATGAGAGACTATGGACTCCAGGAAACAAACTGAGGGTTTTTACAAGGGAGGGGGGTGTGGGGATGGGTTAGCCCAGTGATGGGTATTAACAAGGGCATGTATTGCATGGAGCACTGGGTGTTATACATAAACAATGAGTCATGGAACACTACATCAAAAACTGATGATGTACTGTATGGTGACTAACATAACATAATAAAAAAGAAAAAAGAAAAAAAGCCCAATATACAAACTATTTATTACTACAAATTTAGCAAGATTTCTGGATACAAGATCAATATACATCAGGAGCTAATTAAAAATATAATAATAATAATAAAATAATAATAAATTCATCAACAAAAGCAACAAAAATTATAAGAGGTAAGAAATATTAATCAAAATAAGTACAGTATATTTTTTTATGGAGAAAAATTTAAGACTTTAGTGAAGTACAGGTAGAAGAATCTAAACAAAAGGAAAGATATACCATATTCATAGATAGGAAGTTGACATTGAAGGTACTCTGTGACCCAGCTTTACTTATAGACATATATCTTAGAAAAATTCTCAAGCATGAACACTGATATATGTTCTAGGATATTCATTTCAAAACAATTTATAATGAGGGCGCTTGGGTGGCTCAGTCGTTAAGTGTCTGCCTTCGGCTCAGGTCATGATCCCAGGGTCCTGGGATCGAGTCCCACATCGGGCTCCCTGCTCCACGGGAAGCCTGCTTCTCCCTCTCCCACTCCCCCTGCTTGTGTTCCTGCTCTCACTATGTCTCTCTCTGTCAAATAAATAAATAAAATCTTTAATTAAAAAAAACAAAACAAAACAATTTATAATGAAAAAATAAAAATCAGATATCTTAATTTTTTTTTTTTAAAGATTTTATTTATTTATTTGACAGAGAAAGACACAGCGAGAGAGGGAACACAAACGGGGAGTGGGAGAGGGAGAAGCAGACTCCCTGCCGAGCAGGGAGCCCGATGCGGGACTCGATCCAGGGACTCCAGGATCATGACCTGAGCCGAAGGCAGTCGCTTAACCAACTGAGCCACCCAGGTGCCCTATCTTAATTTTTAATCAATAGGAGAAATACACACATAGATTATAATATTTAAATAAAATGGATTAATATACACATTTAAAACTAATGAACTAGGCCTGTATAAGAGAATCTGAAATAAGCTCTGTTGATATCTGTTAAATTTGAGTGATGTATTAATTGTGTCATTATTTTATTTCATAATCAAGTGTTGTTGCAAATTAACTTCATCCTTGCTTGTTTCATTGTAGAAGCTTCACTTTCCCATGAAGCATGATCACCTACATAGCTGGGACTGTATCATACACTTCTGCTTCTCCCAAAGCCCCCAGGGCTGTGCTGAACTCACAGGAGATGCACAGTGAACACATTTGTTCCAGTTTTCTTGAAAGGTAGGTAAAGCTCTAAGTTGTGATGAAAACTGGCAGTTGTCAGTTGCTTTCTCACTGTAATCCTAGCATGGCTTTGCATTGAGACCTCTCAAGGTGTCTTCTCATTGTTAAGACTTTAATCCAAAATTAATAGTCAGCAGTCTTAACAGTGTTGACTGGAGAGTGGTGAATTCCATCAAATGACCTCTTGGGTGTAGGCAAACTTTGCAACTGGTGCTAAATGTATAGATATAATCTCCCTGACCAAGAGGCCACCTTTGGATGAATCCACTTTTTATATATTTTTTAAAAGATTTTATTTATTTATTTGCGAGAGAGAGAGAGAAGAGTGAAAACATGAGCAGCTGGGAGAGGCAGAGAGTGAAGGAGGGGCAGAGAGTGAGGGAGAAGCAGACTCCCCACTGAGCAGGGAGCCCCAACACGGGGCTTGATCCCAGGATCCTGAGAGTATGACCTGAGCTGAAGGCAGACACTTAACCAACTGAGCCACCCAGGTGCCCCTGGATAAATCCACTTTTTAAGAAATCTTGAGTACTTGCTCCCTTTCTAGGTATCTTCTCAGTGGTTTAAGAATTAATGGCAAAGCTTTTACCAGGTCTTATGGCAGAAAAATAGTAATAGGTCCACTTGCAGCTAAGTCTAATTGAAACATAGTCAATTCTGAATGCAGTGCCTGTAGTGGTCTACTTACTAAATGTGCTGATCACACGGTATCATGCTCTCAGAGGTTTGTAAAAAAGGACAAATGACCACTTGTCACAACCTGTCCACAAATCAATGACGGAAGGGAAGAGATCATCAGTGACAGGAATTCGAGAACCAAGCATATCCCACTTGGCAGGTGTGTGTGTATGCAAATAAAGTGGACCAACCAGGTGAGCATGGGTACCAAGAATCCAGACACAGATTCTGGCCTGGGGCAACCAAGAGCAGAGATCATTTGATGATGTTGTAGATATGGCAGTTGAAGGTCCTCGGTTTTAAGGAGAAAAAAGCCAAGAGCCCAGTTACTGGCCCTATGAGGCATGACAAGATAAAAAACTCAACTTCAGGGGACTAAAGAACAGAAACCAGTAGTTCAATCTACTACATTGTGCCAAAAATACTTCATTCCTCAATACGCACACATACACACACACTCACACACACACACAAACCCATGTTCCAGTATCTGAAATTTTTCCAACACATGGTAATTTTGGACTAGATGTTATCTTTGATAAAAATCATAAAAATACAAATATTTTAGCTGAAAGTTAACAAAAAGAGCCTTTAATAGTTATAAATAAAAATAAAGTCATATTTTATTGATCCCAGCCTGCACTATGTAAAACTCTATGAGGGAGGTCTTGTTATCCCCAGGTATTATATGAGAAAACTGTAGTTTGGCAAAAGGTAATTAAATATTGCTAAAGGTCCTGTGGCTATCAGCTGGGATTTAAATCCAGGTCCCTGTGCCAGCAAATCTCTTGTACTTCCCACAATAGCATGCTGCCTTCTGCATCAGAGTAATCAAGAACAGGCCAGTCCCTGAAATTATCACCTAGGAGAACAATTTTGATGAGGAGTGAGGAGCAGGCAAAACCAGGGAGGCCCTCACAGTGGGTATGAGTGGAATCTGCAGGAGATCTAGACCCCAGATGGGGAGATGCCAAGGGCAAAACAAACCTACCTCACAGTTTGCTCTATGGCTGTTTCTACTGTCAAGCTTGTTAATCTCACAGAATTGCCAAGCCTGGTTCTTCTTCCAAGACATGGCAGAACAGTAAAAGTCCCATCGACCCTCATTGCTGTTCTGATAATCTGTACTCTCCCCAGCATTTCAGCACCCAGGATTTCCCCCCTTCCCAGACTCCCCTTATTAGGCTTTGGAAACCCTGTGGGCAGCTTCCTGGATCTGTAGTCTGACTTTGCAGAAACAGCAGAAAGCATCTGCAAGTGGAAATTTAAAGAGCTATGGTAGGGGGAGGAGCAAGATGGCAGAGGAGTAGGAGACCTAAATTTCATATGGTCCCAGGAATTCAGCTGGATAGGGATCAAACCATTCTGAACACCTACAAACTCAACATCAGATTGAAGAAAAGAATACCAGCAACTCTCTGAACAGAAAAGCGACCACTTTCTGGAAGGTAGAACATGTGGAGAAGTGAATCCAAGGTGATATTCAGGAGGATAGATGGCAGGGGAGGGGGCCTCCGTCAGCTGTTTCTGGCAAGTGATAGAGCAGCAGAGCACAAAATCGGAAATTTTTGAAGTCTGCTCTGCTGAGGGACGTTGCTCCAGTGGCTAAGCAGGGGGTGGAAACCTCGCTGGGACAGTGTGGTCTCAGGACCCTCGGGGTCACAGGAAGACTGGGGGTGGCTGAGTGTGGCAGAGCTCTCAGGTATCAGAGCAGGGAAGCCGGCTGCAGAGACAGAGACGAGGAGTGGGCTTTCAGCTCAGGGTTGCCATAAACCATGATCTGCAGCACAGTCAGGCCACTGCTCCTCCAGCAGGGACCCAACAAGCACCAGATCCAGGGAGACTCCCCTCCCTCCCCTGGGAGGAGTGGCGTGGGAGCACACCGCAGGGATCTGCTGGGTTTGGAGACTTCACATGGGGTCATGTGCCAGAGATAGAAATGCTCGGTCTCAGGCCGGGTGAGCATGGAGTTTGGCCAGAGACCAGGGAGACAGGAGTGATTGACTGCTTTTCTCTGGGGGTGCACTGCTCCTCCAGGGCGGAGACTGGGAGGCCGCCATTTTCACTCTTATCCTCCAAAGCTGTACTGAAAGCTTGCAGGGAACAAAAGCTCCCGATAGCAAACCCGAAGCAATTACTTAGTCTGGACCGGCAAGGGCAGGGCAATTCCACCTCTGGCAAAGACATTTGGGAACCACGGTAACAGGCCCCTCCCCCAGAAGATCAGCAAGAACAGCCAACCAAGACCAAGTTTACCGATCAATGAGAATGGCAGAACTCCAGAGCTAGGGGAATACTGCTCATAGAATTCATGGCTTTCCCCCCCCCCGATTCTTTGGTCTTTCAAAGTTAATTTTTTTAATTTTCTTTTTTTTCTTTTGAAATTTTCTTTTTCCCTTTTTCAACCAATATCTTATCAATTCCTTCTTTAAAAATCTTTTTTATTTTTCAGTTTTAGAGTCATATTCTATCCCTCCATAGTAGTTAACCTTATTTTTGGTATATATATAAGTTGTTCTCTCTTTAAAATTTTGGGATACAGTTTCTTCTAACAGACAAAAATAGAGCCTAAATCTCTAGTGTATGGCTTTGTTCTAGTCTCCTGCCTGATCACATTCTCTCCCCCCCCCACTTTTTTTAAATCCTCTTCTTTCTTTTTTCAACCAACTTCTTATCTTATCAATTCCTTTTATAAAAACTTTTATAATTTTCATCTTTATAGTCATATTCCATCCCTTCATTGTATTTACCTTATTTTTGTACATATGTAAGTTTTTCTTTCTTTAAAACTTTGGGAGGCACTTTCTTCTAACAGAGCAAAATATGCCCAAAATCTACTGTGTGACACTGATCTATGCACCAGTCTGATCATATTGGATCATATTATTTTTTTTTTATTTTTTCTTTTTTTTTTTTTCATTTTTCTTTCTTTCCCTTTCTTTTCCTCCAGTTTCAGGTCTCTTCTGATTTGTTTAGTGTATATTTTTCAGGGGTTGTTCTTACCCTGTTAGCACTTTGTTCTCTCATTCATCTATTGTCCTCTGGACAAAATGACAAAATGGAAAAAATCACCTCAAAAAAAGAAAAAAAAAAAAAGAACAAGAGGCAGTACTGCATGTCAGCGACCTAATCAATATGATCATTAGTAAGATGTCAGAAATAGAGTTCAGAAGGACGATTTTAAAGATACTAGCTGGGCTTGAAAAAACAAGGAAGGTATTAGAGAAACCCTCTCTGGAGAAATAAAAGAACTAAAATCTAACCAAGTCAAAATAAAAAAGGCTATTAATGAGGTGCAGTAAAAAATGGAGGCTATAACAGCTAGGATAAATGAGGCAGAAGAGAGAATTAGTGATATAGAAGACCAAATGATGGGAAATAAAGAAGCTGAGAAAAAGAGAGATAAACAACTACTGGATCACGAGGGCAGAATTCGAGAGATAAGCGATACCATAAGATGAAACAATATTAGAATAGTTGGGATCCCAGAAGAAGAAGAAAGAGAGAGAGGCACAGAAGGTATATTGGAGCAAATTATAGCAGAGAACTTCCCTAATTTGTGGAAGGAAACACACATCAAAATCCAGGAGGCACAGAGAACTCCCTTCAAAATCAATAAAAATAGGTCAACACCCCGACATCTAATAGTAAAACTTACAAGTCTCAGAGACAAAGAGAAAATCCTAAAAGCAGCTCGGGAAAAGAGATCTGTAACCTACAATGGTAGAAACATTAGATTGGCAACAGACCTATCCACAGAGACCTGGCAGGCCAGAAAGGACTGGCATGATATATTCAGAGCACTAAAGGAGAAAAATACATAGCCAAGAATACTATATCTAGCCAGGCTGTCATTGAAAATAGAAGGAGAGATAAAAAGCTTCCAAGACAAACAAACACTAAAGGAATTTGCAAACACAAAACCAGCCCTACAAGAAATATTGAAAGTGGTCCTCTAAGCAAGGAGAGAGCCTAAAAGTAACATAGACCAGAAAGGAACACAGACAATATACAGTAACAGTCACCTTACAGGCAATACAATGGCACTAAATTCATATCTTTCAATAGTTACCCTGAATGTAAATGGGCTAAATGCCCAATCAAAAGACACAGGCTATCAGATTGGATAAAAAAACAAGACCCACCAATATGCTGTCTGCAAAAGACTCATTTTAGACCCAAAGACACCTCCAGATTGAAAGTGAGGGGGTGGAAAACAATTTAACATGCTAATGGACAGCAAAAGAAAGCTGGGGTGGCAATCCTTATATCAGAGAAAATAGATTTTAAACCAAAGACTGTAATAAGAGATGAGGAAGGACACTATATCCTACTTAAAGTGTCTATCCAACAAGAAGATCTAACAATTGTAAATATCTATGCCCCTAACATGGGAGCAGCCAATTATATAAGCCAATTAATAACAAAAGCAAAGAAACACATCGACAACAATACAATAATAGTGGGGGACTTTAACACCCCCCTCACTGAAATGGACAGATCGTCTAAGCAAAAGATCAACAAGGAAATACTTTAAGTGACACACTGGACCAAATGGACTTCACAGACATATTCAGAACATTCCATCCCAAAGCAACAGAATATACATTCTTCTCTAGTCCCCATGGAACATTCTCTAGAATAGATCACATCCTAGGTCACAAATCAGGTCTCAACCGGTACCAAAAGATTGGGATCATTCCCCGCATATTTTCAGACCACAATGCTTTGAAACTAGAACTCAATCACAAGAGGAGAGTCGGAAAGAACTCAAATACATGGACGCTAAAGAGCATCCTACTAAAGAATAAATAGGTCAACCAGGAAATTAAAGAAGAATTTAAAAAATTCATGGAAACAAATGAAAATGAAAACACAGCTGTTCAAAATCTTTGGGATGCAGCAAAGGCAGTCTTAAGAGGAAAGTATATAGCAATACAAGGATTTCTCAAGAAACAAGAAAGGTCTCAAGTACACAACCTAACCCTACACCTAAAGGAGCTGGAGAAAGAACAGCAAATAAAGCCTAAACCCAGCAGAAGAAGAGAAATAATAAAGATCAGAGCAGAAATCAATGAAATAAAAACTAAAAGAACAGTAGAACAGACCAACGAAACTAGGAGTTGGTTCTTTGAAAGAATTAACAAGATTGATAAACCCCTGGCCAGACTTATCAAAAAGAAAAGAGAAATGACTCAAATAAATAAAATCATGAATGAAAGAGGAGAAATCACAACCAACACCAAAGAAATACAAACAATTATAAGAATATATTATGAGCAACTCTATGCCAGCAAATCAGATAATCTGGAAGAAATGGATGCATTCCTAGAGATGTATCAACTACCAAAACTGAACCAGGAAGAAATAGAAAACCTGAACAGACCTATAACCACTAAGGAAATTGAAGCAGTCATCAAAAATCTCCCAACAAACAAGAGCCCAGGGCCAGATGGCTTCCCAGGGGAATTCTACCAAACATTTAAAGAAGAATTAATACCTATTTTTCTGAAACTGTTCCAAAAAATAGAAATGGAAGGAAAACTTCCAAACTCATTTTATGAGGCCACCATTACCTTGATCCCCAATCCAGACAAAGACCCCATCAAAAAGGAGAATTACAGACCAATATCCTTGATGAACATGGATGCAAAAATTCTCACCAAAATAGTAGCCAATAGGATCCAACAGTACATTAAAAGGATTATTCACCACGACCAAGTGGGATTTATCCCTGGGCTGCAAGGTTGGTTCAACATCCGCAAATCAATCAATGTGATACAATACATTAATAAAAGAAAGAACAAGAACCATATGATCCTCTCAATAGATGCAGAAAAAGCATTTGACAAAGTATAGCATCCTTTCTTGATCAAAACTCTTCAGAGTATAGGGATAGAGGGTACATACCTCCATATCATAAAAGCCATTTATGAAAAACCCACAGCAAATATCATTCTCAATGGGGAAAACTGAGAGCTTTCCCCCTAAGGTCAGGAACACGGCAGGGATGTACATTATCACCACTGCTATTCAACATAGTATTAGAAGTCCTGGCCACAGCAATCAGACAACAAAAAGAAATCAAAAGCATCCAAATCGGCAAAGAAGAAGTCAAACTCTCACTCTTTGCAGATGATATGATACTTCATGTGGAAAACCCAAAAGGCTCCACCCCAAAACTGCTAGAACTCATACAGGAATTCAGTCAAGTGACAGGATATAAAATCAATGCACAGAAGTCAGTGGCATTCCTATACACCAACAACAAGACAGAAGAAAGAGAATTTAAGGAGTTGATCCCATTGACAATTGCACCCAAAACCATAAGATACCTGTGAATAAATCTATCCAAAGAGGCAAAGGATCTGTACTCAGAAAACTATAAAATACTCATGAAAGAAATTGAGGAAGACACAAAGAAATGGAAAAAGGTTCCATGCTCATGGATTGGAAGAACAAGTATTGTGAAGATGTCAATGCTACCTAGAGCAATCTACACATTCAATGCAATCCCCATCAAAATGCCATCCACTTTTTTCAAAGAAATGGAATAAATAATCCTAAAATTTGTATGGAACCAGAAAAGACCCCGCATAGCCAGAGGAATGTTGAAAAAGATAAGCAAAGCTGGCAGCATCACAGTTCTGGACTTCCAGCTCTATTACAAAGCTGTCATCACCAAGACAGTATGGTACTGGCACAAAAACAGACTCATCAATCAATGGAACAGAATAGAGAGCCCAGAAATGGACCCTCAACTCTATGGTCAGCTAATATTCAACAAAGCAGGAAAGAATGTTCAGTGGAAAAAAGACAGTCTCTTCAACAAATGCTGTTCGGAAAATTGGACAGCCACATGCAGAAGAATGAAACTGGACCATTTCCTTACACCACATACAAAAATAGACTCAAAATGGTTGGAAGACCTCAATGTGAGACAAGAGTCCATCAAAATCCTAAAGGAGAACACAGGCAGCAACCTCTTTGACCTCAGCTGCAGCAACTTCTTCCTAGAAACATTGCCAAAGGCAAGGGAAGCAAGGGCAAAAATGAGCTATTGGGACTTCATCAAGATAAAAAGCTTTTGCACAGCAAAAGAAACAGTCAACAAAACCAAAAGACAACTGACAAAATGGGAGAAGATATTTGCAAATGACATATCAGATAAAGGGCTAGTATCCAAAATCTATAAAGAACTTATCAAACTCAACACCCAAAGAACAAATGATCCAGTCAAGAAATGGGCAGAAGACATGAACAGACATTTTTCCAAAGAAGACATCCAAATGGCCAACAGACACATGAAAAAGTGCTCAACATCACTCAGCATCAGGGAAATCCAAATCAAAACCTCAATGAGATACCTCCTCACATCAGTCAGAATGGAGAAAATTAACAAGTCAGGAAACAACAGATGTCGGTGGAGATGCGGAGAAAGGGGAATCCTCCTACACTGTTGGTGGGAATGCAGCCTCTCTGGAAAACAGTATGAAGGTTCCTCAAAACTTTGAAAATAGAGCTACTCTACGACCCAGCAATTGCACTACTGGGTATTTACCCCAAAGATACAAATGTAGGGATCCAAAGGGGTACGTGCACCCTGATGTTTATAGCAGCAATGTCCACAATAGCCAAACTATGGAAAGTCAAGATGTCCATCGACAGATGAATGAATAAAGAAAAAGTGGTATATATATGCAATGGAATATTATGCAGCCATCAAAAAGAATGGAATCTTGCCATCTGCAATGACGTGGATGGAACTGGAGGGTATTATGCCAAGCGAAATAAGTCAATCAGAGAAAGACATGTATCATAGGATCTCACTGATATGAGGAATTCTTAATCTCAGGAAACAAACTGAGGGTTGCTGGAGTGGTGGGGGGTGGGAGGGATGGGGTGGCTGGGTGATAGACATTGGGGAGGGTGTGTGCTATGTTGAGCCCTGTGAATTGTGTAAGTCTGTTGAATCACAGACCTGTACCTCTGAAACGAATAATACATTATATGTTAAAATAAATAAATAAATAAAAAGAAAAAGCAGGAAGGGAAGAATTAAGGGGGGGAAATCGGAGGGTGAGATGAATCATGAGAGACTATGGACTCTGAGAAACAAACTGAGGGTTCTAGAGGGAGGGCGTGTGGGGATGGGTTAGGCTGATGATGGGTATTAAAGAAGGCATGTACTGAATGGAGCATTGGGTGTTATATGCAAACAATGAATCATGGAACACTACATCAAAAACTAATGATGTGATGTATGGTGATTAACATAACAATAAAAAACTAATGATGTAATGTATGGTTATTAACATAACATAATAAAAAAATTAAAAATAAAATAAAATAAATAAAGAACTATTTGTTTAGTCCTGGTTCTGAGATTAGCATGAAAGGCTAAATAAATAATGTAATGTTTCTAATCACAGAGTCACGCAGATAGCAATTAGAACTGCATTACAGGGATTACTCATGTGGATCTCTGTAACTGAGATCAAACTTGGCTAATTTGCCACTCTTTGTTTAATTCTATCAATTAGAGAAATAAATTGCCAGTAAAAGCTCATTTTTAAAAAAAGGTTGGTTTTAACCTTTTATAAAGTACTTGGGCAAAAACATAGAGAAGAGCTGCCTAAGTGACTGCTAATTTGTCAAGGTGGGGAGAGGGATGTTATGAAAAATATGGCTCCAGGCAACAGCTGAACACTACACTTAATGAGAAAACAAGAAGGATGGGAAAAGTTTGTTGGGGTTTTCTAAAACAAAGCACTTCAGCTTAGAATGGGAATATATGTGAATATATTGAATATATCCTGGATGTTGGGTTTCGAACATAATATAAAAATGTGGTAGCATGAAAAGATTGTCCCTTTTAATTCGTGCATCCATTCTGTTGCCAAACATTTATTGAGCATTGGCTATAAACTGAGTCCTGGGAAGATAGTGACAAACTCCATGGCATGGTCCCCGCCTTCATGGAGTTGGCAGCCTTGCTGGAGAGATGGTCATTAGGCAGATAAAAACACAGATAACAGAATTATTGTATTAAGAGAAGAGAAATTGTATTGAGAGAAGTAGGTGTGAGGGGAGCAATGGGGGCATGTAATGGGACGGGCATAAGTTTGATGGAAGAAATAGGAAGAATGACTTAAATAATGGATCAGAGTTTGCCAGGTGGAGGACATCATTCCAGGCAGAAGGAATGGCCTATCAAAAGGTCAGAGAGGCAGAAAAGACACTGAAGGGTCTGATAGAAGTTTAGACCACAGAAACAGAGTAGCTGATATTTATTGAGCACTGACACCACATAAAGTATCTCTCAACATTATCTCATTTAATTGAATCATCTCCATTTTACTGATTTGGCTTCATGAGGCTGAGTCACTTGCTCAAGGCCACAGAATCAGTAAGCCTTCTATTTTAGTACCCAGAAATGCCACAAAGGTCTGGAGAGAACTCGCCCAAGTTTTCTTTTCAAGGAGAGGGATGTGTGGTGGAGGAATGTTGGTGGCAAGGTGAGTTCCTTGTGGCCTCTTCTAGACCCTTAATGGACACTCACTAGCCCAGCCCTGTGAGAAAGACATGGATGCCCTCAGAGCTTCCTTTAGTAGTGCAATAAATAGGACAAGTAAACAGTCACCACAGCCTAAGAAATATCCCACATACATCACTAATGATGACCTGAGAAAGGAAAAAACTTGAGGGGGCAGAGGGTGAGCTCCTGCAATTACACAGGACCAGAATTGTGAATGCTAAGAAAAGTGAGGAAAAGAGGGACCATGATGAAAGCATATCTGGAACTTTGCAACTGACAAGATAAGAGTATGAGAGGGAGGAGCGAGGAGGAGAAGTCTGAGATCTCAGTGAGGAGCTGAGTCCCAGTGACTGAGAGGGGGAGACAGAACTCAGTGAAAAGAAAGAAGTCCAAATGAGGAACCTGTGCATCTACATGGTGGAGGTAGAGAGGGAGGTCATGTGGACATGGGCGGGAGGTTAACCAATATAAGCCCAAGGGTCTCCAGCCCTAGTGCTAATGGTCCAGACATCCATATCCTAGTTGTCCTCTTCTCCTCCTGTAGTGTAGGCCTGCCCATTCTGTTGCTCTTCTGGTGTCAAAATAAATGTGAGACTTGGTGGATGCCTTAGGTCCAAGTGGTCCTCTGGTTGAGGTTTAAGAGTCCAGAAGCATGCCTTTTCTGTGCTCCATGGACCTTGAAAATTCCTCCATCACAACACTTTGTGCTACTTGTACTAAAGCTCCTTTCCATGTGTCTTGGTGTTCCCAGCTAGGCTGAAGCTTGCTATGTCTCATGTCTTAACCATGGTTTGTTTTTCCCCACATTTGGTATGGCTTCCGGACACTTGTCACAGAAGCTCACAGTGATGCCTGAAAAAGGCCCACTTTTTCAAGGTCTATCACCCATTATACTTGCTTGGAGGATGGATGCAGGGATAAAGTATAAAGTACAGAAATTGTGCTTTGAGACAGAGACTCTTGGGTCTGGAAGGAGCCTCGCTAACCATCCAGCCAGACCCCCTGATTATACAGAAGACAAAATTCAAATCCCCAACACAGAGACTGAATTTTCCAAGATGTCAGGGCTAGGATGAAAAATCTAGCTTTCAGGACTCAGTGTCTCCCTAGCCTCACAGACATCAACACCAAATTGTTCTTTCTAAGTTTCTTCCTGTTTAACATCCATCATGATTTTCACCAGGATATCTTAGAAGAGCAAAATGGGGGCCTAGAGCAAGAAGGCAGAACGAAGGACATATCCTCTTAGCCTATACCTCAGCCTCCCCGGTGCACTCGAAGTGTATATTTATACATAGCGTTATGAATTAAGGATTTCCTCCAAACTGGAGTGTAAATCCCATGAAGGCAAGGAGCAGGTCTATGTTGTTGGCTTCTGTATCTATGATTATGGCAGTGTGGTTGGCTCATGGTAGGCAACCAATAAATATAGCTTACATGATTAAATAAGTAAATGAATAGCCCCTCTCCTTAATTTTCAATCCAGGAACACTATCATGCCCCAGGGTAATTACAAGCCTCTCAACCTCTTTTGTACTCATTGATCTCTATGGCCCAAAGTTCTGGGCTGTATGAATTTAGTGCTTATCAACTTTCTTATTTTGTTGAATGCAGTCACAACTAAGGAGTTTCTTCTAATCCCAGGCTTTGTGAAGAAACGACATGCATTATTTTAAAAACAACAACAAAAATAAACTGTTGTTAATATTGCATATCCATTTGCAAGCAGAAGATTGATACAATAATAACATCTTGGATATGAAAAACAGTCTGTAAAATGCAAACCTTGCTGAGAGAAATTGCCTTCCTTCTTGGAGAAGAGTCACAGGAGGCTGGATGGAGAGCAAATTATTTTTCTCAGCTCTGGATCCTTTAGGGCATCAAATCTTCCCAAAAAGGATTATGCATCATGGAAAGTGTTAATGTACCTCATTATTCCATTTCTTTCTGATGAATTCTTTAGAATCAATAAAGGTACTTAACAGTCAAGAATTAGATCAGGCTGCATTGCAATACCAGGAATCTCTTAGATTTATATAATACCTATCTTCAGCAAGACATTTTGAAGAAATCACAGAGGATGAATAGGTTTTCCTGCTGTGGGAACCCAGTGAATCATGTCAATTTAGGGTGTTTTTCTCCTTGTGGACTCACTGAGCTGTGGGTAGGATGGAGCTTATGCAAGTATTGCAAGTTTTCTGCATGTTTAGTGTTCTGTTGGTATGTTTTAAAAATTTGTAAGTTTGATAAGTATGTGTCCAAAAAGTGGCTGAAGGATGGGGAAAAAAAACTCCTCCTCATGGACAGAGAGTTTAATGTAGTAGTTAGCAGGGAAGATGAGACAGGAAGATGGGGAAAGTTGAATATCTCTGCAAGACAAAAATGCATGAAAGATCACAAGACAGCTCTTTGAACAATCCATTCATGAAGGGAAGGCTGGAGGTGCCAAGGGTTCAGGGAAGGGAGTTTTCCACTGGGGCTGGTGTGTATGTAAGAAGAAAGTTGACCCTTGAAGGGAAGAAATCGGATTGGAAGAAATGAGCACCGAGATTATTCCAAGAGGCATCCAAGGGTGACACAGGATTTGTGTTGGTTATTCATTTCTTGCAAAATCTGTCTATCTCAAATTCATTCATGAGGATGACAATCAATGATGAAATGTCAACACATGCATAGGTATCATCAGATGAGAGAAAGGAAATAAAAAGTAAATGTTTACCAATGTTGGGGTACCAGCCTGAGCTTCAAGGATACCTGCTATGCTATATTTCTCTACCTTAAGTTCTGTAAACTTTACAGCCAAAGAGGATCCTATAACTGGAATATTCTATTGTTTTGTGATTTAACCATCCTTTGATCTCTTAATTATACTAGGGTCTTTTGCTGAAACAACCTACTCCAGCATAAAACAGCATAGAACAGATCTTCCTTGATCTCTACCAAAGATATGCAGCTAGCAAAAGGTACAGAAGTCCCCCCTTGTAAAATTGAACTACCTATAACCACCTGAAGATCTGCATTCAGTGGACAGAACTTAACAATAAAAACCCACTTCCTGAGTGGGTGCTGAGTATTGAGAGAGATCTCAGCCCTGAGTTAAGCTGATTCCTTGGAACCATGAATATTCTCTATCCAGGCACATATAGGGGGAAAGAGAGGTATTTATGGTGAATGGTACCACCTGAGAAAGCTGCCAAGGGTTTAGGGGAGAAACAAAACAGTTTGGTTAAATCCACTGTATATCTTCAAAAGTTTGCATTCTCTCTGCTTATATACACAGGACTTTCTTAGAATGTAGCCATTTAGAGAGATAGTACATGTGATTCCTTTTAGAGATATTTTTTTTCTCTCAAGTACAATGAAAACACTGTGGCTATTCTAATGACATGTTTGGTGTCTGTTCTATACATCTGCGGCAGGCTTCTTTGAACAAGTCTTGTCCTAGTTCATTCCAACCCTGGCTTTTTTGTCTTGTTTTGCACCTCTGTTGCTCCCAGCATTTCCATCATTTTCCTAAAGCTAATAGAAAGATTATAGTAAAAATCTCCCAGGACACTTCTATGGCTTCATAAACACCCCCTCTTCCACCTCCATACTAATTAATTTCAGTTCTAATCACTTTATTCTCTCTGTGAAACAAAACATCTAAATTTGTCCCTCACAATCTTTATCTACCTTCAGATTCCTAAAAATACCTCAAAACATGCATAAACATAAGGTTCTGAGAAGTAAGCTTTATCTCTTAACCCTTAGCATTTTTCAACTTGAAAACTTCATTGTCAGAGAAATTGGATGCAAAGCATTCTCCCTTTAGCCAAAGAAATATTTCCCATATCTCTTGATGTTGCTTATTCAAAATAGATTTTCTTATTTTGATTTCAGATCATATTAATTGCCCTCTTCATTGCTTTCCCTTTTGAGATCTTCTTTCATCTGTTCTTGCTGTCTCCTGAATATATTTCCTACTAGCAGGAAGCTCTAGATGATGAATAGAATCTTGATGTTTAAAATTGTTGGCTTTCAGGCACTGATGTTTAAATTTTGTGTTTGCTGATAGCAATAAGTTTTTTAGTATGGGAAAATGTCACAAGCATCAAATTAGAGAAAAAAAGGTAATAGTTTTTTGATCAGAAGTTCACACAACAACCTGTCCATTTTAGAGTAGCTTATCAGTGGGCTACCTAACTGCTTGGACTGTGCACTATCAGAAAAAGCAGTGAAAAGCAGTATGGCTACCTCTTGGACCTGCCTAGGAATAGTAAAGAAGGTTTCAAACATGTTCCTAATTCTTAAGCAAAATGCTTGAGAAATGTTATGCAAATAATGATTGAGAGAACAGTGTGTGGAAATGGAAAAAAACTCTGGATGGGAAGTCAGAAAGTTTGGGTTCTAGTCCCTGACTAGACATTTGACCTAGACATTTGACCTTTGACTTACCACCTTTCTGTAGTGTGACTCTGTGGAATGGAAAGTCGAATGAAGAAAATAATCTAAGTCCTTTTCTAGTTTTCATCAACAGTGATATTATCATTCTAAGGTACTCACCAGTAAAATGGTAGGATAGAACTCTGAGTCTGAGTTTCTCTCTTCTTGCATCATGCAAACCTAAAAACATTCAGCATATAGACAAGGGAGGGTCATGTTCCGCAGTATGATTAGTTGCTCTAATTTGGAGGCAGAAGGAGTGTGGGGAGGTGTTGTGTTCAAAGGCGTGGGACTTCTGTGCAATCAGAGGCAGAAAGCATTGGGTAAGCATGAACAGTATAAAGGTAACCACCATGGTGGGCCATTTGCTGAGATTCTGAATCAGTGTGTTTCAAGGTTGAGAGGACCTTCTGAGGTATCCAAGTGGACTTCATTAGTGGTTGAATAAACTTTATTTTGTTTTGTTTTTAATGTGACTAATTTCTTTAAAGTTTGACAAAGTTAAAATAATTTCTCCAAACCCACCTTGTAGCTGTGAAATAAGAGCATATATATATTTGCCTGTGGTTCCTGGCATAGAGTTCCTAAAACCCTCATAATTTCCTGTCTAAAGAAGAATAAGAGCATTTTTTGTTCTAATATTTAGTCTTTGATCATGGTTCCTGACACACAGCTCCCAAATCCCTTGGAATTTCCTGCTAGGATGTCTTTTGTTTTAATAAGACAATACTTGATATGTTCCCGGATGAGGGCTAGTCACTAGAAAAATCAAGGCATAAGAAATTTGGAACTTTCAGTCCTCACCCCTGTTCTCCAGGAAGGGGAGAGACGGTAGAAATTGAGTTAATAATGAATCATGCCTACATGATGAAGCCTCCATAAATTCCTAAACGTAAGGGCTTATAAAAGCTTGGAGTTTGGTGAACACATCCATGTAACAGGAGGATGGTACACCCCAACTCCACAGGGACAGAAGTTCCTGTGTTTGGGACCCTTCTAGACCTTGCCCTATTACCTCTTCATCTATCTGTTCATTGGTATCTTTTATCATATCCTTGATTATATAATAGACTGATAAACATAATTAAAAGTTTCCCTGAGTTGTGTGAGCTGTTCTAGCAAATGAGTGAATCTAAGGAGGAGGTCATGGGAATCTCTGATTTGTAGCCAGAGGGACAGAAGTTGTGGGTAATCTGGGGACCTACTACTTGGAATTGACATCAGTGGGGTGGGAATAGTCTCCTGTGGGACTGAGCTATTAACCTGTGGGGTCTACTCTAACCCCAGTTAGTGTCAGAATGGAACTGAGTTGTAGGACACACAGTTAGCATGGGGAAGATGCCCATATGTTTGGTAACCAGAAATGTCAGAAGCAAAGTGTTCTGCTAAAGATACTAATATTTCTTACTCAACATACATGTAGATTTCTGTGTTCTCCCAGAAAAATACCATGGATGGTGTGAACTCCTGCCATATACTCAGCTTTATAGCATGAGGAAATGCCGATGAGGATCATAAATCCAGATGGGAAAGACTTTCATTTTTAAGACTCAACCTGTCTCCCTACCTCTCTCTCAGTCCCTCAATCAGTGTCCTTTCTAATTGGGCACACATCTTTTTTGTCTTCCCAAAAGTGGTGTCTCCCTTAGAAATGGAAGAATGTGGGACTACTGGCCACTGCAGGTGAAGTGTCGGACTTCATCTTCTGCTAGTTTTACTCCCTTGTTTCTAAGGTTTCAAAACAAAATGCTATCTTGGCAGACTCAGCCTCAGACTTAGGAATACCACTTCAGGTTCACATGAAGGAATTAGTTTCTTATCTTGAATCCTTCTTGCTTCTACCCGAGGTTAGATTTACTCATGATGTGGCACAGCCCAGCCACCAGTCTGCAATACCTTCTCAAATAGGCAACATCCTTGAGATACTTGCCTTATTCATTTGGTGGGTGGAAATAATCTTGCAGAAGAGTCACTGGAGTACAGGGCAAGGCCATTTGATCCACTTGGCCTGGGCCATCTACCCATTAATATCAATTATGACCAAGGCAAGAGCCCCTAATTTTTGCACTGTAAATTCTTTCACCATGACTGGGGTTTGGAAAGAAATGGAGAGAGGAAGTAGGTAAGGAAGTTTGTCACTGGCAATGAGGTTGAGCTCTCTGGGAGATCATGTTCTTTATGTGAGAAAGTAGAATCATTTTCCACATATGTTCACACACATAAGGAGTACAATTTGCCCCTTATGAACTGTTTTCATTCATTGCCCTAGATGACAATGCTCTTGATCTAATTAATGGCATGTCAGTCTTAAGATGTTCTACAACCTTCTTTCATGAGTGGGGTAATGTTAGAAGAGTTAGGAAAGAAATTCTTCACCTTCCTGTGATTTTTCTGGATAAGCCTTACTTGGGACCTTACTTATGTCTAGTTGATTCAAGATAGCCTTGGTCTATGTCTATTGTCCTAAAATAATTATTAATAGCATCCCCTTTCTTGGTTTGGACTTTAAATGATATAGGCACTCTAGCTTTGCCTAATGATGCTAGATACCACATTGGCACCAAGAAATCTTGACTACTTGGACTCACGTTGTGACAAAGAATTTTTTGGCCCATGTTTATACAGAATTCATTAGGTCATCAAATTAAACAACACCTCCATGATAAATATCCATTAACAGGATACCAAAGCAGGTCAGAAAGAGAATTCATTTTATCCATTTTCATGATATCCCCTGCTTTGTACAGGGTGTGGGTTGTAGTTATGGAGTGAAGATCATCTTGAAGATAATTGCAAAGAGCATTGCACTGTGGCCTTGAGATGTCAATCACTTATTCCTGTGATGTCTGTGGACAGTGGCTGGCCAAAAAAGAAGTAGTTTAGGCTACTGTGGAAGCCTTGGTTCTTAGCCACCTTATCTTGAAATGTAGAGCTTATGTGAGATTGGCCCTTTTCCAGCCCCTCTTAACTCTTCCTTTTACTTCATTCCTCCCTCTTTCCCTTCTGTTCCTCACACTCAGAGGTCATATGAAGGGAGCAAGAAGCCTAGCTTGTTCCATTTTGACTAATGGTTAAATTTGGAATATGTCTGTAGACATATTGAGTCAATTATATGACTGCTGAGTTGTCATGGGACTGCTTTATGGTTGGTAGAGTCTTGTTGGCTCTTCACTTCCATATTTGGTATTTTGCCATTAGATAATATGAAAAACTCGATTGATTGTCATGGGGAGGTTGAGTTGATTGCTTTGTATCCTAGTTCTGCTCAATCAATCAGTGTCCCTGTACTCATCACTGACATTTTGGCAGCATAGGAATTAAGGCACTACTTGCACTGTTCATGGGTAATGAATGCTTTGAACTTTAGAGAAGCAATTATTCACACAAATCCAATTTATTTAAAAATTTTCCCCAGATTATGTCTTTTTCAGGAAAACACAAAATACTCTTCCTTATATGTCCATGGGTTAAAAATGTAACTTTCAAAATGGACCAACTCTTTGAATAGTAAACTAGGGTTCTTAGTAGTAGTCATAATTTGTTTATAGGGGTGCATTTGAAGATGATGGAATTCATTGTACAATAAACAAATGCATGTGGCTGAAAAACACCCAGGCCCCTGTGTAGCTCCTTCCAAACTAATAGCACGTGAAATCATGCTGAATATAATTTGACAAGAAAAGAGCTTTATCTTGCCACTCTGTGAAGCAAAAAATGGACTCTCCTATATTCTACATAAATACAGATCATGAGCATATAGTATTGACTACAAAGTCATGATATTGGAACTAGATCATATTGAAGCACTGATGATAAATAATGATCAATTTATATATGTAATTTCATATAATTCTTTCAATTACATGATGAGATATTAGATCTCTACTTTACCAATGCGTTCGGATGCTGGTTTAAAGCTGAAGGTATGGATTGGGAGTTATTAGAGTCCATCCAGTTTTGGAAAGTAATAACCAATGCAACTTTCTGAAATCTTATAAAGGACTAATGGTAAGTTGTCCTAGGAGCTACTTGAAGGAAAGTAATGTTTCCTTTAGCTTGTGTGTCAGGAAAACTAGTCTCATCTGAAGCAAGGTTATTTTTTGAAAAGTATTTATTTGGTGAAGTATTTATTTGGTAAAAAGGAGGAGTGAGCTGACCTCATGCCTTCCAATGTCCAGAACCCAAGCTGTTGGCCACAGGCTCATTTGGATGTTTTTAGCATGCAGATTACATGTGTACACAGTGGCAGATAAAGTATCTCTTTGGATTCTCACACTACTGGAGTAGTTGTGTTTGCTGTAAAACACTGTGTTTGCTGTGTACCTGGAAGACATAATGAAGCATTCTTTGTGCAGACAGAATGACACTGTCATTAATCTTTGCTGCTAACTCCCAGACTGACAAGCAGATAGGAAAGCCCATGGCTTTTTGAACAGCACAGGTTGAGGCTGTGAATTGATCCTGCTTGTTTTCCTTTAGAAGTCCTTTTATTTTTCTGCTGTTGTCCTTTGTCTTCCTACTGAAAGGCTGATTGTCCTAGAAACATTTAAGGGATATGTGTGAATGCATGTATATGTATAAATGTCTCTGTGTAAAACTAGTTTTGCTCCATAAATCCACTTTTCTCAAGGGAAGGTAATAGATTGGGTTGCAAGCACCTTTTTGAAGAACAGTCAAAGAAAAAAATACAGAGATATCTTCTAGGAGGGACCCAAATATGTAAGTGTTTGAGCAGATTGATTCTGGGGTCTTTAGAATTCTTCCCTCTCAGACCCTTCCTCTCCTTGCCCCCTCCACCTTCCTTGTTATAAAAGCACCTGAGGGATTGCCAGTCTGGCATGGCACTCCCATGTCACTTTCTTAGCAATAGGAAGGCCAACAGTATCATCCATTTCATTGTAAAAATTCTCCAGTTAGAGGCTTATAGAAGAGCACTGGGCTGTTGGTTGGTGGCACTGTGTATCCACTAGGTCTCCCTCCCATCTCCTTTCCCAGCATCATCATGACTGTGTTTTTAGGCATATTGAAAAAGTTTAAGAGCATGTTAGATCATCAGGATCCCCTCAGTTGATAACTCATCCCAATTGTTCTCAGAATGCAAATGCAGTTGCCAACTGGGTTGGCAGTAAGACTTGATTCATTTCAGTGCATTTACCTGTTTTTTTTGAGAGTTAACAGTTAATAGGAAATTAGGATTCTGAGCCAGTATTTTTATACAGGAAGGCAATATAGGATCTGAACTCAATGGACCAGAGTCAGGGCTGTGGTACTTGGTAGAGCAGAGCATATCCAGTGTGCCATGCAGGTTCCCCCAAAACACTGAAAAGTGAGGAGCTATCACCGTCAGTCCCACAAGTGTAGTTCTTATAAAAGAGAGAGACCCTAGGACATGAAAGAGGCTTTGATCACTTTGGAAACTTTTATTACTATTGAGAAGCAGACCTTTTGCACCTCCTAATGATTTTAAGTACTAAGCTAACTGAACAGGCTCCTTTTTAGTGCCTGAAATAAGTCATCTGACCTTTAAACCTCTCTAAAGAGCCTATATAGATACGAATTATATCTAATGTTAATAAAATAAGGATAATGAAATGTTCTTTTATTTTCCAAAGGTGATTATGCTTATTTGGAATTCCCACACAGGATTCAGTCTGCGAGTTTAATTTCCTAGAAGACCAAACCCAAAATTAGTCTTCCTAAAAGTATGATTGCATCCAACCAATGACCTAGGAAAATGAATACAGTGCAGGCTTGTGCTTCCAAAGAAAGCTATGTGTTCTTTGTCCAGTATCCCAGGAATTAATCAAGGACCACCGTACATGACTGACCAATAGGCAAAGGAGGCTTGATACTTTTTGACCTGGAGAACTTTGGAACCATGTTTGCATTTCTATATAAAGATGAGGCACAATGCCAACTCACAGGCAGAAGAGCATGATGTTGAGTTGTTTGGCCAGCAGTAGAGGTCAATTTTCATTAAGCTACTCAAAATTTCCTCCCTCATCCCAACGTGACCAGCCACATACATTTGTAAATGTGTTCACAGAAGAGACTGTGGCCACAGGCCTTAAACCTACAGGTGTAGATTCCCTAACATTGGTCTTCTTCAACCATAGCTATTTCTGAGGTGCACAGTTGGTCTGCTCTATCCATCCTTACATCCATCACCAATCTCTCTCTCACATTGTTCTAGAAATCACTGGTGGCTCTGGCAAATTGTATTTTCCAAAGATAGCTGCAATGATATTTCCCATTCCACATGGTCTTCTTACAATGTAATTTCAACACTCATCCCAGTGAGTGTTGCAGTCTATATCCCTTTTCCTTGAACATGGATGGAACTTTGTCATTGCCATGACTAATAAAATATGGCAGAAATAATACTATGTGACTTCCCAGGATAGACCATTAAAATACTATCTACTCCTGCCTTGTTCTTTTGGGGTACTTGGTTTTGTAATCCAGCTTCATGCAGGAAAATCAGACTTCCGCCACAGAGAAACCACATGGAGAATCCATGTGTGGGTCTACAGCCAATGACCCACCTGAGATCCCAGCCAACTACCAGCAAAATCCACCAGACATGTGAGTGATGATGCCCTCAGGTGATCCCAGCACTAGCCTCCTACTCACTCTCTTTGAATCTCCCCAGCTAGACCCTAGGCACTGTAAAGAAAAGACAAGCTATTCTCACCGTGGCCCATCTAGGTTCCTGACCCACTGAATCTGTGAGCATAATACAATGACTGTTTTATGTCATTAAGTTCTACGGTAGTTTGTTACACAGCAATAGTAATTGGAACAGTGTCAAAGCTTACACCTGGCTTGCTCATAAGCCCCCAAACAGAAAGTTGTATTCCATCCTCAGATTTCTTCCATGGCCCATAAAACCCCTCAAATTTCCATGGGTTGCAAGCTTCAGTGGGAGCCGACTGGATAAAATTTATGAGCTCAAAATTCCTCAAGACAAGGACTTGGCCTTCTTCTGAAGTACAATTTTTTTTAAAGTAAATAAAAGTCTATTATGTTCTTACATGAAACAATTTCTTAATCCTAGAATTAAGAAATCCAACCAGTCATTGTTTGGATGCAATCATACTTTTAGGAAGACTAATTTTGGGTTTGGTCTTCTAGGAAATTAAGCTCGCAGATTGCATCCTGTGTGGGAATTCCAAACAAGCAAAATCCTATTTTGAAGGATTTTATACTCTCAGAGGAAACCCTTAGAATTGATGCAGGCTCCCTTCCTTATAGAAATTTGAAGGGTTTTCTCTACCTTTAAAATGACATACACTACTTCCCGCAATCCATGCCAATTCTCCCAGGGTCATAAGAGTTGGGCTTTCCTTCAGACCCACATAGCATGATTTACTTAGATTTTAGAGTGATTGAGTGCTTCAAATGCCTTGGAGCCAGGCATAAAATTCACAGTTATAGTGCTTAAATTATCACCAGGGAGGGCATCTGCCCTCTCCCAGGACCACTGATACTCTCTTCCTGACATGAACCTTTCTGCCTACACATATCTGAAAAGAAAAAAGTCACTAATTCCTTCCTTCCTCCACCCTCACACAGGAAAAGTACTGACATATGCCCCAAGACTGTTGTCCAGCTTTTTCCCCCCTATTGTGGGAGTCCAGACAGCTCCTTCGTGGCTCTCAAGGGGATACCCACAGTGTTTCATCCACATCCAAGTGATCAGACATTCTTCTTCTTGTACAGCTTGTCCCAAAGCCCACATCTGTGGATTTGCATGGTAAACAATGCCCATATGTCCATGTGCCCCTTATCAACCAAATGAGGCAAAGGCCTCTTCAATTTCCTTTACTTGTCAATCTAAGGGGACAGACGATATATAATTTCCTCCAACATCAGGCCCTTGGGAAAGTGCATCTTGTTCAGAACTAAACATTTGCTCCCGAGGATGACAGTTTGATTTGAATCCCCAGGAGTCAGAAAAAGCAATCAAAGCAGGAAGCAGATACAAGCCGGGCTACCAGCAAGGGTCATTCTTGGGATCAGCCTATCCTGGGGGTGGGAGGGAAACATTTGATGAAATGTAGGATTTCAGTGGCAGCCAAAGAGGCACCTGTATTATGACAGGCCAACCACATCATTGAAGTCCCACTGGGGAAGGCAGAGGAAATGTTCAAAGACCAAGGAATGATTTAGGACAAAGACAGAAAAAATTATAACCAGCAGTAAAACCCCCAAGCAGCTGCAATGCTGGTCACTGATTACCAGTATCCTGGTGGAATTTGGCCAGGTCCTTAAAGAGTATATTAATATTACACATGTCCCAATCTAGGAGGACAGCAAAGATTATTTTTCCAAAGGTTTCATCCATTTTGTAGGCCATATTTGGGCATTTTCAGCTGTGTTTAATTTACAGAAGTGATCAACTGGACTAGATGTCAGAAAATCCTGGTACTAAACCAACTCTACTTGGATATATATAGTGGAATCTTGATATGTCCTGAGGGTTCCTGGATCATGGACACCTCTACACAATTGCCTTCTCTTTCATTTTTGTACATACTGTAAAATTCCATAATCTCCCAAGTTTTCTGTGACTTTCTGGGATGGGACAAATATCCCCATGGCACCTCTGACCTCGGTTCATCTTTCAATAACAATTGTCTCTTCTAAATTCTTATAACCCAGAGATAAAACCCAGTCTCTTCCTCAATGTCTGCACAACATACCTACGACCCTCACCAAGCATTTTGGCAGAGAAGAATACCGTGCATGGTCTAGCAAGTGTAGAAACACATATCAGGCATTCCTACTCTACAAAGTCTTTCTGATGATCCTGTCATCCCAAGAGTCTTCTTCCTGGCCCTTCACTTTCACCTTCAACTAGGGGGCTGGCCTTCCTACTCACCTTCCCTCTTCTCTCCTGTCTTCTCTTTGTCTTCTGAAGAGCCATAAATGAACCTCCTCCCATTTTATCCCAAAGAACATTTTAATAATTTCTTTTGTTGTCAGACTCCAGCAAATACAAGGTCCTAAAGAAAGTTAGTTCTGTACACCAATGAAATCGTAATGGTATCTGGTAAGATAATGCAAGACCCTGCCTCCTTGCAGGAGCATTAACAAAGGCCACTCCCATCTTGGTGCTTGAGTTTCATCTTTAAGATGCCAGACTCAGACTGTGATCCCCCACTCTGGCTTTCTCTTCAAGCCCATTGGGGAGCCAACATTGTGCATGTGGAAAAGAAATGTCAGCGTATTGGCATCTGGGCCAATAAACAGATCTTCTAATTGTGTTTTACATGAAATGTGGAATTCAAGGAAAACACTCAGGGACATTAGTGTGGCTAAACAGAGTCCTGTGCCATTTAAAAAAAAATATGTTCATCCCTGCTCTGCCACTAATCATCTGTGAAACTCTGTGAAATTAGTTAACATATCTGAGCTTCATTTTTTTTCTCAATTTTTCATTTGCGTTGCTGAGAATAGTCTTGGTTACATTTAAGGTACACCTCAACCACTTTGGACTAGTGTTTTCTAGGATATACTAAAGCTAAGCCAAAACCCTAAAGCTTATACTTTTACTCCTAGGTATAAATCCAACAGAAATGCACACATCCCAGAAGATATGTGTGAGGATGTTCACAGCAACACTATTCATAATAGCCCTATAGTGGGTTGAATGGTGTCGCCCAATAAGATATGGTCGTGTTTTAATCCTCAGAACCTGTGAAAGTGAACTTATTTGGGAAAATAGTCTTTGCAAGTGTAAGTAAGTTATGGATCTTGACATGAGATCATCTGGAGCTACCCAATGGGCTCTAAATTCATTGATATGTGTCCTTATAAGAGACAGAAGAGGAGGACAGAGATAAGGGAAGAGAGACGGCTATGTGAAGACCGAGGCAGAGATTGGATTGATGCAGCCACAAGCCAGGGAACATCTGGAACCACCAGAAACTAGGAGAGACAAAGAAATATTCTCCCTTCAAGGCTTCAGAGGGAGCACAGCCTTGCAGACCCCTTGATTTCATTCAGACTCCTGGCCTCTAGATGAGAAGAGAAAGAATTTCTGCTGTTTTAAGTGACCAAGTTTGTGGCAATTTGTTACAGAAGCTGCAGAAAACAAAACAAATCCCACACTGGAAACTATCCAGACATTCAGCAATAGTAGCATGACTACATAAATGGTAGTATAGTCACACAATAGAATACTATACAACAATGAAAAAGAATGAGCAATAGGAATGAAGCTTGTCAACATATTAAAGAACCGGACTCAGAGTGCACAGTGCATGGTTGTATTAATATAAAGTTCAAAAACAGAGAAAACATGATTATGGGGTAGGTCAGAATTGGAGTTACTTTGGATTGGAAGGAGGCACATGGGAGCCTCCTAGTGTTTTGGTAGTATTCTGTTTCTTGAGCTGGGCAGTGATTACAAGAGTGTGTTGTTTTGTAAAAACAGGCTGAAATGTATACTTAAGATTTAAGTATACACTTTATTGTAGGTATGTTCACCTTTAAACGTTTTTTTTTTTCAAATTTTTATGTTTCTAACCTTAAAATATTAACATAACGATGTGGATGGAACTAGAGGGTTTTATGCTAAGTGAATGTCAATCAGAGAAAGACATGTATCATATGACCTCACTGATATGAGGAATTTTTAATCTCAGGAAATAAACTGAGGGTTGCTGGAGTGGTGGGGGTGGGAGGGATGGGGTGGCTGGGTGATAAACACTGGGGAGGGGATGTGTTATGGTGAGCACTGTGAATTCTGTAAGACTGATGAATCACAGACCTGTACCTCTGAAACAAATAATACATTATATGTTGGGGCGCCTGGGTGGCTCAGTTGGTAGGCATCTGCCTTCGGCTCAGGTCGTGATTCCAGGGTCCTGGGATCGAGCCCCGCATCGGGCTCCCTGCTCGGTGGGGAGCCTCCTTCTCCCTCTCCCGCTCCCCCTGCTTGTGTTCCTTCTCTCTCTGTGTCTCTCTCTGTCAAATAAATAAATAAAATCTTTTTAAAAATAAATTATATATTAAAACAAAGCAAAAAAAGAAGATAGTAGGAAGGGAAAAATGAAGGCGGGGGAATTTGGAGGGGGAGATGAACCATGAGAGAAGATGGACTCTGAGAAACAAACTGAGGGTTCTAGAGGGGAGAGGAGTGGGGGGTTGGGTTAGCCTGGTGATGGGTATTAAGGAGGGCATGTATTGCATGGAGCACTGGGTGTTATACACAAACAATGAATCATGGAACACCACATCAAAAACTAATTATGTAATGTATGGTGATTAACATAACATAACAAAATAAAATAAAAAAATATTAATGTAATTGACTACTTTGTTCACATAAGCAGAGAACATTTACCAGAGTTTGCAATACGCTTTGGGTTAATACATAGAATGATTAGCTGTGGTATTTATATGAAGAACACTTTGTGTCCTAGATTTAAAGCAGGATTGTTGCCGGCTAAATTCATATATTTTGTGACTGTCACAATATAGTTATCCAGATTTCAAAAGTTCAGATCTAAAATTACCCAAATCTCCCAAGTGTGAACTCTACTTTGAATACATTCAAACACGACCCTATGAAAGCAAGTTGGCATGAACTGGTTTATATCCCCTGATTTGTTCATGACAGTCACTTTATAAACCCACAAGCTCACCTCCTCCAGGGAGACCCCCCCTACTTGCAGCTACATGTGATGCAAGGGACTGCATCTACCTAGTGTCAGATATAGTTTCTATTTGATTAATCACAAGTATTTGTTTCTGTGCTATTTTGTAAGTGGTCCTGTGCAGATTTTAAGCTTTTATTTTATTTTATTTTAGAGAGGGAAAGAGAGAATGGGGGGGAGGGCAGAGGGAGAGAGAGAATCTTAAGGAGGCTCCAAGCCTGATGTAGGGCTCGATCTCACGACCCTGAGATCATGACCTGAGCTGCAATCTAGAGTCAGACGCTTAACTGACTGAGCCACCAGGTGCCCAGATTTTAAGCATTTTTAAACATATAAGCATTGGGGCTTTCTTAGGTAAAGGTACCAACACCGAGATGGAGATTCCTGTGCTAGTGATTTATTAAGGAAAAGCTCTAGGGAGAGACTGGTAAGGGGGGTGAAGGAAGCCATACAGAAGGGTAAAAAGCTGCGCAGGAGGGCAACCCAGGCACATCCTATAGAGGGTAGCTTCACCCCGATCCCACAGGGAGCTCTTGGTGTGGAAATTACACCTTCGAGTTTTCCAGGGCAACAGGGATTTCATACTCCCACACTGTCAGTCACTGGGGACCACCCCTCTGGGGGAAAGCACTCTGACTTTCTATTCCGGCGAAGCAGCTCCACAGGTCAAGGTCAGATCTCTAAGAACCCCAGGAGATTCAAAAGCACACTGAGGCTGCAAAAGCGAAGCCCGCAAACAGTAAAAGGGATACAAAGGGATCTAGGTGGAGCAGTGTCCACTGCAGGGCTTGACTTCGATCTCTCTGTGAGGTACCCAGTCTCAGCTTTGAAACAGACCCTTCCCAACCTGGACAGGGCAGACCAGAGTCATTCCTTATCTCTTCCTTCTGCTGTGCTAGGCACAGGAAATGCAATAAGCTTGCCATTCCCTGAGCATCACCCCCAAAGCTGGGCTTAGCTAGGTCTCCTTTACCCTCCAATCTCCAAGCCTATCAAAATCAGGGAGGGAAGAAGGGTGACAAGTGGCAGAGCACACAGTCCTTTGTCAGGACTTCTCCCTGTTTGAGAAGCAGAATTGTGGGGTGGTTCAGAGTTCACAACCTATAGGTGGTAAGCCTGGGTTTGCATCTCCCCATAGTGTACCGTCTATAAGACTTTGACAAATTATGTGGCCTCCCTATAGGCCTTTCTTCGTGTCTAAAATGAGAAAAAAACTCATATCGACCTTCTGGGAATTATTTTGAGGATTAGATGAATTAATACATGGAATGAGCTGAATGAAAAAGGAAAACATGTACAACAATCAGGAGCTGGCCTGTAGTAAGAATTCACAAAACCTTTCCAGCTGTTTTTTATTAAAGTCAGAGCAGGCACTCCATCAAGCAACAAAGACATAGACAGAGGTATATTTTTCATGAAACTAATGAAGCTAAAGTTCTAGAGCCCCTCAATTGCATCACAGTGACAAAATGAGGATCAAGAGATGAATGACATTTGCAACACAAAAGGCACTGAGGGAGCCTACACATGTCATCTTCCTGTCCCCACTTGACCCCTTCTGGAAGATAGAATTTGACATACCTTAACATAAAGGAGGGATACATAGCAAGGTAAGAAAACAAATAATAAGACTCACAGAAGGGAAGCGGAAGCAAGTATGTTAACCATGAGAGCTAATTTAGTTCTAACAGCTAATATTTGGTGCTGGGTTCCCTGGAAACTAGGAAAGCAATGAAAACACAGAGAGTTTTCCAAAAAAGAAGGATGTAATTTTTCAATAGAAATCAGTTTATCAGGGCACCTGGGTGGCTCAGTTGGTTAAGCCTTCAACTCTTGGTTTTGGCTCAGGTTGTATCTCATGGGTTATGAGATTGAGCCCAGAGTCTGAGCTCCATGCTCAGCAGGGAATCTGCTTGAGATTCTCCTCCTCTCCCCCTCTCCCCACTTGCATGCATATGCACTCTCTCTCTCTTTCTCTGAAATAAATAAATCTTTAAAAAAAAAAAAAAGAAACCAGTTTATCTTGGCTTTAAATTCTAAAAAGATATTTTTTCTTGCAAAATTTTATATAAGATTTCCTGAGACCAGTTTCAAAACAAATGCAGAAGGGGCACCTGGGTGGCTCAGTCGGTTAAGCGTCTGCCTTTGGCTCAGGTCATGATCCTGGAGTGCAGGGATTGAGCCACGCATTGGGCTTCCTGCTCATCAGGGAATCTGCTTCTCCCTCTGCACCTCACTCCGCTCGTGCTTTCTCTCTCTCTCTCAAATAAATAAAATCCTTTAAAAAACTAAAAAATATTTTTAAAAATGCAGAAAGTTCTGTATGACGGTTACTTATATACACCTTGGATCAGGTGAAGGCCTAAAAGAAATCCCTGCACAATCAAAGTGATTCTGCAAGGGATAAAGCAGATGTAGTTCAAGAATGGGGTCTGACAGTGTTTGAATTTATTACAGGGACAGAACTCAGCACGGAGGGGGTTAGGACTTTGTCCCTTAAACTTTCTTCCCTAAATGTCACTTCTCACAGCTGCCTTTTCAATAAGATATGACTGTGGGAGGTTCAAGGTTTTATTCTTTGACAGGAGGTTCATGTAATGATGTTCAGATTCAAGGTGGGTCTGTGTGTTATAATAGCAAATCATAATAACGGTGAATGATAATAAAGCAATTAGCCCGCACCCTTGTGATATGTTGAGTTTTGGCTGATGGGACATGAAAAAGTATCTGCCGACAGCACCCTTCATGTTGAAATAATTAACATGTACCCTTCTTGGTGGAAAAAAATTGTAGCAGGCTAATCAAGATGTACAGCTTTGTAGATTCAGATATCATCAGTTGATCTCAAAATATACCAAGAAGTTGGAACTGGTTTTCTCAGAACTTCTCTTGGCTTTCTGACAGCCAATTATTTATAGACAGTTCAGATAATTGAGGAGTTTGAGAAAAATGTTTGTTTTTCATGCACAGACATTTCTCTCCTCCCCTCTAGCTTTTTCTCTTCACCAAAATAACATCAAAAATTAAATTACCTTAATTTTATCATAAATTAACTTTTCCAAAATTTTGGCTCTTTGGCTTATTTAGCTCCTTCCCAAGTAGAACTTTCTAACAGTTGACACTGTCCCTGGACCCACAATAGCTGCACTGTTCACTCTTGATACATTAGGGGAACTTGGCAAGAAGGTGGCTATCAGCTTGACTATTGAAGGCCAACTGTGCTTGACATGACTGGTTACGATGTGTCTGTCTCTGGGGTCCTGGAGCACCTGCATTATTCCAAGTGGGTGATTATAGTGTATTTGTCAGCATTTGTGGAAAGGCTGCTCCTGAAGAACTGGAGGGTGGTGTGATGGGGCATCTGGGAATGGATTAACCGCTGAGCTATCGATTCCCTTGAGTCTTGATTTTTAAATCAGCACATGTTCTCTATGCTTGTTTTAATGTCACTATATTTTAAATACCTCCAGGCCCCAAGCACTGTCCTCGTGGCTAGCTCACTTAATTCTCATACTTCACGTGGCCAGCACCCTGCTCATGTTTCCTAAGCACCCAGCTTTCCTTACATACCATCAGACTCCTACCAAAGTCACCTGTGCCCTCCCATCTAGGTTATTATTATTCATATTATTAGGGGGGCCGACAGTATGATAGGTTTGTGCATTGTGCTGGGGAGCTCCCACTCCCTGAGATCAGCCCATGATGGACAAGAACACATACTTTAGTTTCCCTGCCCGTCATAGGACAAATCAAAAGCATGTTCTGTGCTGTTTCCTGGAAGTCCCAGCAGGATTTAAGTCCCAGTTGCCTTCAGTACATCCTGCTCACTAATGCACTCTGTATTGACCCTTTCTTCCCTTCCCAGTCCCGCTTCCCACACTCTTAACACTTTCCTGGGATCGCCTACCAAATAATCCTTATCTCAAAATTAGCTTTTTTTTTTTTGCATGACTTATTTTTTTAATGTTTGTTATTCAGGTATAATTGACAAAGAACATTATATTGGTTTCAGGCGTACAACAGAATGATTTGTTATTTGTATACATTGCAAGAGGATCACCACAATAAGTCTAGTTAACGACTAGTTAATATTTTGTTACATAGTCACAATTTTTTTTCTCATAATGAGAACTTTTAAGAGCAACTTTCAAATATGCAATACACTATTATTAACTAGGGTCACCAGGGATTCCCTTCTGAAGGAATAAAAAAACGAGACAATCTTCATATGCTTGTGATAAGCTATTTTCATTCAGTTTACAGAGAAGACTTGAGATGGACTCGTTATGTAACTAGCCCAAGATCCCACTGCTGGTAAATAGGAAAATTCAATTCAGTCCCACGTGTACCTGACCCTTCCTGTTCCACCACACTGCCTTATAAGATTGGAAGAGCCAACTCGCCATACAGTTGGTAAACTGGTATGGCTTTGTGAATATGAACATCTAGAACCTGCAAGTCTCTTCTTTCTAAACTGGTTTTCGAGTGTTTGTATTTCTGCAGGGCATCTTCTCCTTTCTGTGTCATTAGTAACAAAGTATGTTTGGTTGCTGCTTTGTAAGTCATCCGTAAATAGTTGTGCAATTAAGGTAAGTGCAGTTTCATGTTAGCACAGAATATTCTTCACATGGTGTGCTGGGTGTCTTCCCTTTGCCCCAGAGGTCCACTGTCCACCACCTCTCCAGCCAGGGAGGCTGCTCCATAGAACTGACAACCCACATGAGAGCAAGAAGCCATAGAATTCAGAGGTGATTGCTGAGCTCTTTCTCACCCATGCCGTGGTAATGACTGAGATCAGCTTTGCAAAAGAATCACAGTCAGGCAGTGGGATATAATGAATGAACATATCCTAGATCACTGTCAGGAAAACCGAATACCTTGTTTCATATTGTAACAAAAATGCATTTAAGATACTAAGGGGAAAGTACAACGATCAAAGAGAGAGAAGCCTGCTTTGTCAGAGGTCCCAGAGCAGAAGCAGTGTTAAAATGTCATATTTTTTAAGTCAATCAGAGAAAGACAATTATCATATGACCTCATTGACATGAGGAATTTGAGAAACAAGACAAAGGATCATAGGGGAAGGTTGGGAAAAATGAAACAAGATGAAACCAGAGGGGGAGACAAACCATAAGAGACTCTTAATCTCAGGAAACAAACTGAGGGTTGCTGGAGTGGAGGGTGATGGGAGGGATGGAGTGGCTGAGTGATGGACATTGGGGAGGGTATGTGCTACGGTAAGTGCTGTGAATTGTGTAAGACTGATGAATCACAGACCTGTACCCCTGAAACAAATAATACATTATGTTAATAAAAAATGTCATATTTTTAAAGTTCTCAAGACAGAAAGTAAGTCTGAATGCTTAAAAGTGCAAAATGTGTATTTCTGGCTGTGGAAATGTGTAATGGAAAAAGTAGGTAGGGGGGAATTGATTAGGTAGGCAGAAAAAGAACAAACATCCAAACAAACACAGGATGTTTGTATGAGCAGAGCTAGGGAGAGGGTAGAGAAATTAGAATGTCAAGTGCAAATAAAGTTCCCTTCTACAGGCTCCATAGATTTTCCTAAAAGAGAGAAAGAAATTTGTTTTTGGGAGGGGGTGACTTCTAGACACATTTACCCACATTGAAGGTTGAGATCCAGAGTCCTTACCTCAGTTGGCTGACACTGCCTTAGGCGACTAACCTCTTGGGATTCACTTCTCCCTGTCTTTCAGAGTGAAGACCCCTTCCTAGTAGCAGCTTACATTCCGCAGCACGCTCACTGCTCTGGCTAGCCATTCAGTCCCACGCACAGGCACAATCCTCTGGTACAGCTCTATCTGCTTATTGTCTGTCCTTCCAATGTGTGCGAGACATGAGCTGGCCCATTCCCTCGGTCACCCTGTCCTGCAATCCACCTGACTCATTCTCACTAGTTCTTTAAGACTAACCAGTGACGCTTCCTGCAGGAATTCTGCTTGATGAACTGCACTCACCAAGCTTCCCTCCCTCCTAGGTGTATTTTAGTATAGAGAGTATCACATGCAATCTGAATCGTCAATTCACTTGTCTCTCTCTTCCAATAAATTGGAAATATCTTAAGGATATCAGCTGTATTTTATATTTCTTTGTGTATCCAGAGCTTGACCGGGACATGAAAGATGGTAGTAAGGAAATCTAGATTAGTGAAAATCACATGGCGTATATTCAACATAGCCTTTGGATTGATCTATTTCTAATGTGTATAGCACTACAGTTATTGAACCCTTTGTCCCACAGAGTTTCTAGGCATCATTTTGGATATTTGTCCCCAGACATCGTTACAGTAGGGCATTGTAATACAAGTGGGGGTATTCAGATTGTACCCACATTCAACAGAGTCACCAAGAGGCAAGTGATGTGTTAGCTCCACAACACAGTAACTTGGCTAGGCTTGAACTAGAATTCCTTTAAATGGGGCTAAGCTGATACTTCATACAAGGAGGTGTACTTTTTGTGAATGTTCATTTCTTTTATGAGTGTGGTAGGCTGAATCACCTGACTTCCTCAGCTGTGTGTCTTTCTTATGGTCCAGGCTAGTGCTCGGCTCCCAGGAAACTGCATTGCCTGTCATACGACTGTCACATCTTTAAGATGCGACCGTTGGGAGGGAGCAGGCCGGCGCAGCAATCAGAGGGAATTTACTGCTGGTAGATGGCGATTTGTTGCGTTTTACATTCTCTGATGTACAATGTCTTTGATTGCCGGCACAGTCATTTCAGGTTTGACATCTTTCTATGGAGAACATCTGTGGCATGCAGCATCTCTGCACCAACAAAAAAACAGACAAGACACTGCTAATTTTTTTTAATCACATGATACAGCCTGACATATACCGTAACAGTTATGCTGCATCTAGGCTTGAATTATTTTTCGGTTTCATTTGACAACTAGCAGTTTCTCATTTTGTTTCTTTCTCTTATTTTTTCTAACTCACACCTTTGTATCCACCTGTACTTCCCAGGGCTCTGAGCTGAGGCCAAAACTATGGGGACGTCTTTCTCCCTTCATCAGTGGATCTGTCCTTTTAAATAAGATGCTCAGCCACATAGAAAAACCAAAAAAAGGGTCATTAGGGCCCATCATTCCTCCAATCTTTCTTGTTCTTCCTCCTTTTGACATCCTCTGTCATATCTCCACCTCAGAAATCTTCCATGTTCCTCATGTTGTTCTAGGCTGTTCCAGACAGGAGGGGAGACTCAAATAAGAAACAGTTCCACACCAAACCTTAGTAATCTGATGTTTTCATTCCTTCCCATTCCTCTGATCTACAATGACATTTGCTTAGTCTAACTACTCTTTATCAGACTAATATCAAATGAGTCCCTATGGGAAGAATTTCAGGCATTAACAGTAGTTTTTTGAAGAGTGAGGATTAGAAGCTCTTCTGCATACTTATAGATAAAACTGATCCTGCCTTTTCCCACAATGCCACCTATGATAGCAAAGCCCTGAACTGACCACATGATATCGGTTCAGGCTAATGCACCACATCACTGTGGGACCCGGGACAAACTGACTTAGCTCTCTGGCCACAGTTCTTAAATGTGTATCAAATGGTATGCACATTGCTCACAGCTCTAAAATCCCTACATAGCAGCTAATGAATGTTTCTGGACCATTTCAAAAAATGTCTCCCACTTTCACGTAGGGATGATAACAAAACTAATGACAAGGCAACTTACTCTGGAGATTTTTTATCACAAAGGCATCCTGTTTGCTTGCCACTAAGTGAGGTATAGATACAGCATGATACAAAACAAACAGAGAAACAAGATAGAAATTTTTTCATGGAGTATGACAATTTTTTTCCCATCATCCTTTTAGATAGTTTTCATTGTTACTCATCTTTGTCCATATTTTGTTGATTACTTGATAGGATGTTCCTAAAAAAATTGTGCTTCCTTCAAAGTTTGGTTTTCTTCTTATATTTATTTTGGTTTATAGGACATATCCCAGCTTAGAATAGGCACTGCCATCTTGACAGTGGCATAGGGTATTGGAAGCTATGGTGCAGATTAGTGATGGCGACTCATTCTCTGACACGCCTCTCCTGTGCCTCTATTTAGGTAGACTCTGGGACTGCTTTGCCAATAGAATGTGGCAGGGGTAACACAAGACGTCTCCAAGCCTGGCCCACAAGAGACCAGCAGCTTCCACTTTGTGTTTTGTGGAATGCTCTCCCTAAGACTACTCTTCAGAAGGAAAGCCAGATCCATGGAAGAAGTAGAAGTATGACTCCCCAGGACCATCACGCCATGACAAGCCTAAGCCACATGGAGAAGCCCTGGAAGATGAGACACCAAGATGAGGCCAAGGACCACGAAGACACCAACTTGTGTGTGAAGAAGAGAACTCAGGTATGGATCCTCCAGCCCCTACTGCCCCAGCCAATGCCATGTGAATCAGATGACAGCCACCCAGACACACCCTTGCCGAATTCCTGACTCTCAGAATTAGGAGCAAAATGAAATGTGTGCCTTAACCACAAACTATGGGATAATTTGGTATGGACAAATAGGTACCTGGCACTCATCATCAGGGAAAGGCACATCAAAACCACAATGAGATATCACCGCAACCTTTTAGAATGGCTAACTATCAGAAAGACATGAACTAGCAAGTGTTGGTGAGCATGTGGAACAAAGGGAACCCTCGGGCACTGTTGGCAGGAATGTGACTTGTGCAGCCACTGTGGAAAATTGTATGGGGACTCCTCAAAAAGTTAAAAATAAGAGCTTCCATGTGATCTAGTAATTCACTTCTGGGTATTTATCTGAAGGAAATGAAAGCACTAAGTCAAAAAGATATCTGCACCCCATGTTCATTGCAGCATTGTTTACAATAGCCAAGATGTGAAAGTAACTTAAGTGTCCATCAATGGATGAATGGATAAAGAACATGTGAGATAGATGATATAGATATAGATATAGATATAGATGATATATTGTGTGTGATATGTGATATATGTATATATATAATTTAGTCATAAACAGAAGGAAATCTTGAAATAAATCAGACAGAAAAAGACAAATACCATAGGATCTTACTTATATGTGGAATCTAAAAAACAAACAAACAAAAACCCAAACTCATCGATATGGAGGACAGTGGCAGTTGCCAGAGGCAGGGCGTGGGTGGTGGGCAAAGAGAGTGAAAGAGGTCAAAAGGCACACACTTCCAGTTATAAAATAAATAAATCCTGGGGATGTAATGTATAGCATGGTGACTATAGTTAATAATAATAATACAAATAATATATTTGAAAGTTAAGTGAGTAGATCTTAAAACTTCTCGTCACAGGAAAAAATGTAACTGTATGTGGTAATGAATGTCAACTAGACTTGTGGTGATCATTTTGCAATATATACAAATATCAAATCATTATGTTCAATGAAACTAATATGTTATATGTTGATTATACTTCAAAAAGGAAGGCGGAGGAGGAGGAGAAGAAAAAGAAGAGGACGAGGAGGGGAAAGGAAGGGAATAAGAAGGGGAAGAAAAGAAATAGATCTTTGGAATAAGCTATTAAGACCTCTAATGAAAAGAGAAAGGAGACAGTTGTCCTTTTAATCTAAAAGTGGCAGGGCAGTGTTAAGTGTGGGGCATCACCAGCTGGCCCTGGGACTCAAAGTCTCTTTTAGATGGAATCAACAGGACATTGCTCCTTCATGAAGTCAAATATTTGTCTCTGCTAATGAAGTTGTGGAGACTCTCCATTATCAATCACTGGGGAGAGCTTAATGGACCTAACATCCCAGGTGGTAGTAGGTATGTGTTTGGACAGAAATGTGGATAACCCCCTTTGTTTGGTGGTACAAAAGCACAAATCAGCAGAACACCACTTCACTTGAGAACAGGACTTGGGGAGTAGAAATAACTGATCTACCATCCCATGGACATAGGTAACTTTCTTCCATTCTGAGATTCCCCATAATGCACTCTGTTTTGCCACACAAACCTCATCGCTAAACTTTGCTCCAGGGCAAAAGAAACTTCAGGCAGCTTGAGCCTTTTCCCTAATTATTTTAAAAGTCCTTTCTAGATTGCTTTTCTTCTCTACTCAACTTGCAGGAGTAAATCCTCCGAGCTGTAGGTTTGGAAGCTTTAAAATTTTTACATGTTTTAGCTTTTTCTGATTTGTGTGTGTGTGTTTTTCAATTAATAGACTTTTGGGGTACAGGTTTAGATTTACAGAAAAATAATTGAGTGAAAGTACAGAGAGTTGCGCCCCCCTCCCCTGCCACTACCACTACCGCCTAATTCCCCTGTTATTATTAATCCCCTGCCTTAGTGTGGCACCTTGTTACCATTGATGAGCCAATATCAATACATTATTATTAACCAGGTCCAAAGTTTACATTAGGGTTCCCTCTTTGTATTGTACATTCTATGAGTTTCAACAAATGTATAATAACAAGTATCCACCATTACAGTATCAGTTTCAGATTTATGCAATTATTGTTTATACACCCAGTTTTTTTTATTATAAACATCTAACATTATTATGGTACACTTGTCATGATTAATGAACATTGATACTCATTAACTGAAGACTATACTTTATTCAAATTTCCTTAATCTTTATCTAATGTTCTTTTGTTGTCATTGTTGTTCCAGGATGGCACATTACATTTAGTCTTCAGGTCTCCTTGGGCTCCTCTTGGCTATGACAGTTTCTTAGACTCTCCTTGTTTTTGATAACCCTTTTTTTTTAAATTAGGTTATGTTAGTCACATACACTACATCGTTAGTTTTTGATGTACTGTTCCATGATTCATTGTTTGCTCCATGCAATACGTGCCCTCCTTAATACCCATCACCTGGTTAACGCATCCCCCCAGCCCCTTCCCCTCTAAAACCCTCAGATTGTTTCCCAGAGTCCATGGTCTCCTATGGTTCATCTCCCCCTCTGATTTCCACCCCTTCATTTTCCCCTTCCTTCTCCTAATGTCCTCCATGCTATTCCTTATGTTCCACAAATAAGTGAAACCTATGATGATTGACTTTCTGTGCTTGACTTATTTCACTTAGCATAATCTCCTCCAGTTCCATCCATGTTGATGCAAAAGTTGGGTATTCATCCTTTCTGATGGCTAAGTAAATATTCCATTCAATAACCTTTAAAGTTTTTAGGTATTTTGTAAAATGTCCCTCTCTTGGGATTTTTTCTGATGTTGTTCTCATGATTAAACTAGGGTAATATGTGTTGGGGGAGGAAAACCATAGAGGTAAAGGGCCGTTCATCATGTAATATCGAGGCTACACACTATCAATGTGATTTATCACTGTTGGTCTTAACATGGATCATCTGGCTTGAGGTGCCACCAGAAGGACTCTGCTGTGAAGTTCCCTCAATTTTTTTTCACCTTTCTATGCTGTTCTCCTTAGAACAAAGTCACTATGCAGAACCCACAGTTAAAGGAAAGGGGATTATGTTCTATATTTTTTCTCTCTAGCTTTATTAAGGTATAAGAGACAAATAAAATTGTATATATTTAAAGTGTACAAGGTGATGATTTGATATACTTGTACTTTGTGAAATGGTCACCACGATCAAGTTAATTAACACATCCGTCACTTCACATAAGTTACTTTTGTACATATGCATGTGCGGTGAGAATGCTTAAGATCTACTCTCTTAACAAATTCAACTGTAGAGTACGGTATTATTAACTATAGTCACCACGCTGTGCATTATATCCCCAGAACTTATTCGTCTTATACTGAAGGCTTGTTCCCTTTGACCACCCCCCAGCCCCTGGGAACCACCATTCTACTCTCTGTTTCTATGACTTTGACTTTTTTCTTTTAGATTCCACATATGAGATCATATAGTACTTGTCTTCCTCTGTTTGGCTATTTCACTTAGCATAATGTCCTCTAGGTTCATCCATGACATTGCCAGTAGCAGGGTTTCCTTCTTTCTCATGACTGGATAATATTCCATTGTATAAATATACCACATCTTCTTTACCTATTTATCTGTTGATAGACACTTGGGTTTTTGCTCTATCTTGGCTATTGCTAGTAAAGCTCTGCTCCACCTTCTTTTTTTTTTTTTAAGATTTTATTTATTTATTTGACAGAGAGAGATCACAAGTAGGCAGACAGGCAGGCAGAGGGAGAGGGAGAAGCAGGCTCCCCGCTGAGCAAGGAGCCCGATGTGGGGCTGGATCCCAGAACCCTGGGATCATGACCTGAGCCAAAGGCAGATGCTTAACGACTGAACCACCCAGGGGCCCCTCTGCTCTACCTTCTTTTTTTTTTTTTTTTAAAGATTTTATTTATTTATTTGACAGAGAGAGACACAGCGAGAGAGGGAATACAAGCAGGGGGAGTGGGAGAGGGAGAAGCAGGCTTCCTGCTGAGCAGGGAGCCCGATGCGGGGCTCAATCCCAGGACCTGGAATCATGACCTGAGCCAAAGGCAGACACTTAACGACTGAGCCACCCAGGCACCCCTCTGCTCTACCTTCTTAAGGACAAAATATCTACACAAATTATTTGGAATTCTCCTACACAGCAAGGTTATTTACTCCCATTTATTTATTTAATAATTTATTTATATTAGTATAGACTCATGGATATTTAGTTTATACTTTGAGTTATAATCCATTACTAGTCTATTAATTTTCTTGCTCAAATTTTCCCAGCTTTCACCATTGAGAGTTCTTTCAGTTGGCTACTTCATACCTTTGGCATACCACCAATTATTATAAGGTTTGAGTTTCATACCATGTTGTTCGCTCTATTTTATTTTTTTGAGCAAGTCTTGCTTTCTGTACTACAAGATGCTCTTGTAGTACAAGCTTATCTTGTATATTTCCTGCCCCAGTCCTAAAATCATTCATTTATCCAAGGAGCTCTGGTTCTTTTTATTGGAGAATCATATTGGAAACCAAAATCTGGACACAAAGTTGCTCATTGCTACTGGGACGTCATTGCTTCTAGACACTCCAACTGACAGAGAAACATATGAGTATAGTAACCCATGTATATACACATAAATATTTCCACATGTAACCATCTGTATCTATATTAACATAATTTCATACTTATGTCCAACATTAATCCATTACCACATGGTTCGTTCTAGTCTCTTCCCCTTTGCTTATCTATAATCTCTTATCCCCAAAGTGAGAAACATGAATCCCACCCAAAACCTACCATTCATTTACTTAATTGTTCACTTCTAGTATAGACATACATATAATGGTTTCAGAATTGTTAACCTAATTCTTTATTTGTTAAGATATAATTTATGGCTTAGATTGTGGTCTATGTTTGAGAATCTTCCATTTGAGTTTGAGAAGAACATGTATTCTGCTATTGTTGGATGTAGTATTCTACAAATATCAAGTAGATCAAGTTGACTGATAGTGCTATTCAGGTAAACTGTATCTTTATTGATTTCCTGCCTACATAATCTATCCATCACTGGCAGTGGTGTTAAAGTTACCAAGTATAATGGTGGATTTCTCTATTTCTCCTTCAGTTGTATCAGTTTTTGCTTCATATATTTTGATGATCTGTTGCTAGGTATATCCTTGTTTAGGATTCTTATGTCTTCATGGAGAATTGACCCATTTTTCATTAGGTAGTATAGTGCTACTCTTTATCCTTGACAGTTTTCCTTGTTCTGAAGTCTGCTTTGTTTAAAATTAATATAGCTACTCCAGTTCTCTTTTTTTTTTGTAGAATTTACTTTTATTTTTTATTGTTATGTTAATCCCCATACATTACATCATTAGTTTTAGATGTAGTGTTCCATGATTCATTGTCCAGTTCTCTTTTGATTAACGTTAGCATAATACATATGTTTCCAACCCTTTATATCTAAAGTGGGTTTTGCATGGACAGTATAAAGTTGGGTCTTCTTTTTTATCTGACAATCTCAATCTTTAGTTGGTGTATTTAGACCACTTATTCAAAGGGGCTATTGACATATTTGATTGAGTATCAGTAGTGTTTGTAATTGTTTTTTAACACCTAGATGTAGGGTTTTTTGCTTTTGTTTTTATTTTTTAGTATTTATTCTCCTGGATAATCTCTGAGCTCCCTAGATTTTTGGGTCAGTGTATGTCATTAATTTTGGAAAGTTCTCAGTGATTGTTACATCAAATATTTCTTTTGCTCTACTGTTTTTTTCTTTTCCTTCCAGTATTTAAATTATACATATATTAGAACTTTTAAAATTGCCCCACAGTTCTTGGATGTTATATTATTTTTTTTATCACTTTTTTTTCTTTGCATTTCAGTTTGGGAATTTTGTATTGACCTACCTTCAAGTTCACTGACTCTTTCCTCAGCTTTGACAGGTCTACTCATGAGTTTTTCAAAGACATTCTTTATTTATGTTACAGTATTTTTATTTCCAGCATATCTTTCTTGTTATTTCTTAGAATTTCCATCTCTCTACTTATACTAGCAATCTATTCTTGCATCTAACCTTGTCTACTTTTTCCAATGGATTCCTTTACATATTAATCATGATTATTTAAAATTCCCTATCTGATAATTCCAAATTCTATGTCATATCTGAATCTAGTTCCGATGTTTGTTTTGTCTTTTCAGACTGTGCTTTCCTTGTTTTGGGCATACCTTATAATCTTTTACTGAATAATGGGTATGGCATATGGGGTAATAGGAACTGAGGTAAATGGGCCTCTAGTGTGAAGATTTATGTCACTCTAAATGGGAGTTGAGCTTCATTTAATGTTTCCTATAGCTATAGGGCAAGAAGTTTCAAATTCCTCTAGTTGTTATTGTTGTTGTTGCTTCTGTTTATTTTTATCATTCCTTCATGACTTTGGTTTTCTTTATTCTTCCTCAGAGAAAGTCTGGGTCTTGCTAGCTATAACTAGCTAGCTGTGTCTTCTAGCAATAACTCACTATTATTATACTGAAGCCCAGTTGGTGTGGTGGTAAGTTGTAAGGAATGGGGTGGGGGAGGCATTCTATAATCTCAGTTAATTAAATCTCAGTCACATCGTGGGCTTGTGTCTCTGGCCTGTGTCCTTTACATGTGTTTTTCTTGTAGAACTTCCTTCCCCCTCCTTAGGCAAAACAGGAAGGCTATAGGGGGCTGGTGTGAGAGGAGTGCCCTTTCCCCACAGCTCTGGAACAAGGCTCTGGTTAAGCACATTCCCTGGAGAGTAGGCATTTGTTATGGAGAAAGATCAGGACACCTTTCACAAGAATTGCTCTTTCTCTCACCCTGCCAGAACCACAGGGGAATCCTTCTCAGATGTTCACCAAGCACAAGGGGATCTTTCTCAGATGTTTGTCATGAACACCTGGTAGGGTTCCTGTAAGTAAAGCCTACAAGAATGTAAGGGCCCCCTTAAAGCAGTGGCCACCAGGAGTTTCTCTCTCTCATGCTGGTCCACACTCAGCCTCCAGAAATTCATCAAAATTATCATTTAAGTGTCTCTTAACACTTAGCCAGTTTATGACTTTGGCTCCTACTCTAGGTAAGAGACCTCAGCTGTAACTCTCAATATTCATCATTCTCTCCTGATTTGGGGATGGCCAAATTTCCCTGCAAGCTCAGTTCTCTTATGGATCCGAGAAAAGTCACTTATGTCAGTTTGTCCAGATGCTTCTTATAAGAATAGGAGTAACAACCCCTGAGCTCTTTCAAGGCAGAAGTTTTAGGTTCTATAGGGATGGCACTTCTCAAGCCAAGTCAGGGCTGTGCTTTCTGGAAGAAGTTGTGTTGAGCTAAAATGTGCTACAAGTTTTTTAAAAACAAAAGTTTAAGGACGCCTGGGTGGCTCAGTCTGTTAGATGTCTGCCTTCGGCTCAGGTCATGATCTTGGGGTCCTGGGAAAGAGTCCCACATCGGGCTCCTTGCTCATCGGGGAGCCTGCTTCTCCCTCTGCCTGATGCCCCCTGCTTGTGCTCTCTCTCTCTGACAAATAAATAAATAAAATCTTTAAAAAAAAAACCCAAAAGTTTAAATGCAGGATGAATATATGAATCTACAATGTCAAACAATATAGTGAACTTAGTCATCAAATTATACTAATAATTTTTCTGTTCAGTAAAGCAGATATTATTAAGAGAATTTTGGAAGGTTAATAAAGAAATTGTGATTTTTATAAAATTATATGGATGTGTATCCACTTTAAACCCTAAAAGCTCAGACAGAACATTCTTTAAAGAAGAAGTTCTGTTACTCATCAGAACTGATTACAGTTTCATTTGAGAAGAACTATGAAATCCTGTACATTAAATGACATCCAATGGGCTTATCTGATTATTTTTAAGGCTGAACTGTAACAGAAGAAATAATATATTTGTACACATGGAATTGAAAATAAAAAAATTCAGTCCTCTTCCTGTGCTGAATTAAGAAAAATCTACACTAATTCTGTGTCTCTCCTTCACTTTTACATGACTACCTTACTTAGCCCTTCTGACCCTAAATATGTGTGTGTTTCTTACCCCCAACAGCAACCAATTATGTGACACCAGCTGAGTGTCCTGCAATTTAACTCATTCTGACACTATCTATCTGGAGGTAGTGCCAGACCCCACAGGTGAAGGGTTCAGTCCTGCAATTCAGCCCCCATCAACTTCAGATGCCAATCTCAAGTCTAAGTTGTCCCCTGTACTTCTGACCAATCAAATAAATTGGAGATTCCCACAACCCCCTCTTTAGGTTCAAGGAATTTGCTAGAGATGCTCACAGAACTCAAGAAAACAGCTTACTTACTGTTTACCAGTTTATTATAAAAGGATGTGATAAAGGTAACAGATGAACATCCAGATGGAAGAGATGCATAGGGCAAAGTGTGTGGGAAGAAGCATGGAACTTTCATGCCCTGTCCACTCTCCCATCACCTCCACATGTGCAGTTACCCAGAAACTCTATGAACACTGTACCCTTGGAGTTTTTATGGAGGCTTCCTCACATAGGCATGATCAATCACTACCTCCATTTCCAGCCCCTCTCCCTTCTCTGCAGAATGGGTGCAGGGTTGAAAATTCCAACTTCTAATCATGACTTGATTGTCTTGCTGGTGACCAGCCCCCATCCAGGAGCCATCACCTTACTAGAATTCTAGTTACCTTACTAGAATTAAAGGGCTAATGGCCCAGAAAATTCCAAGGGATTTAGGTGTTAGCAACCAGGGTCAAAGACCAAATATTAGAACAAAAGATGCTCCAAATGTTCTTATCAATTAGAAATGTTATAAGGGTATTAGCAGCTCTGTACCAGTACCAGGGGCAGAAACCAATATATGTATTTTCTATGATCTCACTGGCTTTTTAAGCTGGCTTTGCATAATTTTTTGTGTGTCTTTAATTGCCATGGCACTGAATGCTAGAGAAAAAAGATAATGTGTAACAGAAGATGGTAAACAATAGGCTTTTCCATTTGAAAAAATTTTCCTTTCTTCAGACCTACTTTTGAGGTAAGCACTTTAGAATTATTCTGTATATTATGCCCATGAAAGGACCTCTCTGTGAGCAAACCATGAACACCTTGTTGACTTAACTCCTAAGACTTCAAGGAAAGAATAAAGTATTGACATTGCTCTTTTCTTTTCTATTCTATGCATTGGCTTTTTGGCTACTGACAAATGAGAAACTTTTCATGTAGAGTACATTTTTTCATTTCTCCATGTCTTAGCAGGAATAAAAATCAGAAAGCAATAGCAAGTCTGTGGAGAGTAGATGTTGGGAAGACACTCCATGTCTTTGTGGGCTGAAGTGTGGGCTTTGTATACAGCTTACATCATCTCACCGTGGACATTCTCTGCTGATGTTCTTTCTTTCCCTTCACCCATCACACACCTCCTGTGCATGATATGCACCTGACTCTCAGGCCTGTGGCATTACCCAAGTGAACTGATTTCTGGGATCCAACCATTTTAGATCTAGAAAGACCTTATGGATAAAATATTCCTTACTCATTTCTCAAAGCCAAAGCTCTTCTGTAGGAGTTCAGTGATGTGCCCAAGTTCACACAGCTACAGCAAACACAGGCCAACTACTGTGTCTCCCTTGCCGCCATTTTTCTTTTATAACAGCAAACCAACTAATATAACATCAGAACATTGAGTGACTCCTGCATGAACTTGCCTGATTTTCTAGTTTTATTTTATTGGCAAAGGTAGGGGCTTGGGGGAAGCTTGAGTCACTTTTCATTTCAGTGTGTTCTCTTCAGTTAAGCTGTCCTTTGAGTCACGTGTTGTTTTTCCTTTGAACCTTTAATTGCCACTGCACAGAACGTAAAAATAACCCAGGTTCTCAACATTTGTACTTGTGGCAAGAACACTTGATTATTATCTCTTCTTCAGTCCTATATACAAAGGCTGCACACAGCCCTGTGTTCTGTAAGGACTTTTGTTCCCTGGGGGCTGTTCTTCTCTGTGCAGGGAGCCAGCTTCTCCCTTGGTGATGGGCCAGGTGTAATCATTCCACTTATGTAACAAGCTCCCTTTCCCCTGAAGACAAGATGAGTTTTTGGGCTCTGTGGTGAGGCTGTGACCACGCTAACTGCCCCTTGGTTGGGGTCAGAGTCTCTCTGTCAGGATGCTCCCTGGGTCCATGTCCCTGGGCTCCAATTCAGGGCTGACTGGTCCTATGTTTTGCATTTGGAATCTTTCTCCTTATGGGTTTGGTTCTGTCCAGATTTTATCCCAAGAATGTTTGCTCTCTGTACTCAATCTTCTATCTGATTCAGTCAATATTTGTCTTCTGCATCAATACTCTTCTTTCTCATCCCTGTATTTGCCTTTTCTGCTCACTTTTACCCCTTTTAATTTTCCACTGTTCAATTTCTTTTAAAAGTGACTTTGTCGTCAAACTTACCATTTATTTCTCCCTGAGTCCCTTCTGCTGGCCCCTGACTAAATCCTTGCTTCCTGCAAACACTGGCCTCTGCATACCCCACTGTTACTTGTTAGCAAAAAGTAGCAAACCTTCCACATATATGGATTTTTCTTTTCCTTCCTTCCTTCCTTCCTTCCTTCCTTTCTCTCTCTCTCTTTCTTTCCCTATAAGTCTCTCTTTTTTTCTGTATAAATCTTTCTAATGAATTTTTTCTACTGGTGAAGATGGGGTCTGTCTGAAAAACAACAGGAGAAGGAGATGAAAAAGTCACTTAGTGATAAATATTCCCAAATTCATCAGCTTCAAAGAAAGTTTACCCATTTTGATAAAGGTTAAGCCATTCATCTGGAATCAATGACTTAGGAACTGTCCTACCTCTGACATCAATAAGAAATGACTCAGAGACTTCACACTTACTCTTTCCTCTGCCAGGAAGGCTCTTTCTCATACTCACAGCCTCACTAATTCCTGCTTATACTTCAAGTCATGAATTAATATCAGTTCTTTACAGAAGCATCCCCTGACTCTCCTCTCTAAATTATGTACTTTTATTTGGTCAAGCCTACAGCCCAGAACCCTCCTTTGAACTACAGACTCTGATATCCAACCACGTACTTGGTATCTCCTATTGATGTTCAGTGGTCATCTTAAACTTAACAAGTACAAACTGAACTCTTCATTTGTTCCCCTCAATCCCATTTGTCCCCTGGAGTTCCCCATTTCAGTAAATATCACCATACTTTGCCTAGTTATTCAAACCCCAAACCATAGAGTTATCTGTCTTAGGTTGGATTTCTTAGAAGCAGAGACTAAGATGGAGATTCTTGTACAAGTGATACATTGGGAGAGAGCCCTCAGAAAAACCTTGTAAGGGTGTGATGGAAGCTGTAAGGACAGGAGAAGGAGGTTGGCAAACATGTGTGTTCCAGTGTAGTCTAGTCTCAGCCTGATGCCTGACTTCTGGAGCATGAAGGACACCAGAGCCTTCATGACCCTGGTATCAGTGAGTCACTGGTTGCAAGCTTCCTCTGTTTCCTGATGAGTGGGATCCACTGACTGAGGTCAATTCTCCAGAGAAGGAGACAGTTAAGAGCCATAAGCAAGGAACACAACCACTAGGAATGAGCACACCAGCTGGTAAAGGAGTATACATGGAGCACCAACAGTCTACTGTACCCACCTGATTTCCCTTCTTCCTCTTACCAAATTGTTTCCTCCACATTCAGTCAATCAGCAAATCCTGACAGCTCTGCCTTCAGCTAATATCCCAACACTGTCTTTTTTCCATCTGTACAACTTTTCTATCTACCCTCACTCCCTTGATGATTTCACTTAGTTGCATGGTTTTAATGCCATTTTTATGCTGTGGACTGTGACATTTTCTCGCCAGCTTGGACCTCATCTTGCACTCTAAACCACACTGTTCACTTGATCTCTCCATTTGGATAAATAATAGACTCCTCCAACTTATTGTTTAAAACTGGCCTCCTGGTCTCCTGCTTCACCAAAAATATTTCAGTCTTTCTCATCTCAGTAAGTGGCAATTTCATATTTCCAGTTTGCTCAGACTGAAAACCAGAGAGAGAGAGAGAGAGAGAGAGAGAGGAGAGAAATTTATTATAAGGGACTGGATTATGTGATTATGTAAACCAAGCAAATCTCAAGATCTGCAGGTGGGTCAGCCAGCTGGAGACCAAGGAGAGCTGATGGTGGACTTCCAGTCCAAAAGCAAGCAGGCTTGAGACCCAGGAAGAGTCAGTGTTTCAATCTGGATCTGAAAGCAGGAAAAAGTCTTTTATACTCAGGAGAGGATCTGTCTTTTTGTTCTAGTCATGCCTTCAACTATTTGGATGAGGCCCACCTATGTTAGGAAGAGCAATCTGCTTCACTCAATCTACTGCTTTAAATGTTAATCTTATACAAAAACCCTCTCACAAAAACACCCAGAATAATGTCTGACCAATTATTTGGGCACCCCATGGCCCAACATAAGTTTGGTAATATTTTTACATATAAAATTAACCATCACAGATGGCAATGTAATGTTCTACTTGAACTCTCTTTTACTAGTTTGGGAGTCCTTGCCTTGACTTTTAGTGGCCTGCACTGTGCTGTCTTCAGAGAATACCCTGGGGCTACCGGAGCCACACTGACCATGTGGAGCAGAAAACCAGCAAGCACAGAGCTGGGAGTTCCTTGGAATTGGCCTCCCCAGGGTAGCCCTGAGCCAGTGATTGGCTGACTGATGGTGCAAGAGTATGAATCCCCTGCCTCATCTTCAGACTTCCTTCACTCCCTTATTGGGGTCTTTTAGGATTAGTTCTTTAATAAAACATTTGCACATAGGGTGCCTGGGTGGCTCAGCCGGTTAAGCATTTGACTCTTGACCTCAGCTCAGGTCTTGATCTCAGGGTCATGAGTTCAAGCCCTGTGTTGGGCTCCATGCTGGGCGTGGAGCCTACTTAAAAACAAAACAAAACAAAACAAAAGACATTTGCATATAAACTCTTACCTTAGGGGCTGCTTCTTATGGAACCTGGCCTAAGACAGCAGCCTTTCTTGTCATACCTAGTTGGCTTTGATAGCACTTGTCATTTCCTTTCTTAAGCCAGTTTTAGGTGATGCTTTAAAGTTTCCTAAAACTTTAACATCATCACATGGTCAATTAAAAGCATCTTTTCTGTGGGTATCAAGAAGAAGAAGAAGCAAACCTCACAGTTAGCAAGGTGTGAACTCTGGAGTCAGCATGTACCTCTAGTCCTAATCTTCTCTGGGCACACACACACAAAAGAGTCTAACTTGTTACAATGTCCTCTGGGAGAGAAATCTTACCCCCCAAACCTCCCAGAATGAGAATCTGGGGCAGCCTGACATTTGCTACACTGTATGCTTGTCTGTGAAATGAGAGCACCAGGAAGAAGCTCTGGAACTAATAATAAGATTCAGTTAGCATTTAATTTACACACGTGCTGATTTATTTTATAATTGCAGGTTGCTAGAGAGGCATGTCTTTCCCTTCCTGAGCCCCCAATGACTGTGAAAAGTAATTACAGAAATGGCTCAGCTCATAATGTAGAAGCCTCCAATTTCTTGAAATGACTTGACCCGTGTGTATTACTGAGCTTCCCCTGAAGAGAACTGGGAGCAAGAAACCCACCTCAATGAGTGGAATATTCCTTCTCTTTGCTCATGTATATGGACCTACTTTCTGCTCTCCCCTTATAAGTAGGTACCCAGGAGACTGGAAAACACAGTCGTTTTTAAAGAACCTGATGATAAACACTGACAAAGAAAATCCTTTAGAAAACAGTTACATGGTGTTCTGGAAGCCAGGGCACTTCAAGGGATTTTCTGCTAGTTGTGAATCTAGGTCGTCAAGCTGTGGAACTTTGTGTACACACACACACACACACAGAGTTATCACTTCTTTAAAGCCTGATGCCTGGCCTGTGACAAAGACTGACAGAGTGTGAGAAAAGAGGGTGACAGAAGACCCACGAATGACTACATGAGCATTTCACTAGTGAAAGTCCTCTTGGGGGCCTGAAGGCATCTGCAAACCCACTCTATAAGTGACCCAGACACATTTTCTTCCACTATATGCCTCACCTTTCCTCCTGTTTCCCTACCATCCCAGGTTTGACCTCTTGGCCTCCCCTGACCTTGACTCTCTGACCAAAGCTTCACAGGAGATGAGATGCCCTTCTGTGAAGTTAAGTAGAAGTCCATCAGATGAAGGGAAATTGATTCCAACAACGCCAGCACCAGCAACACAAAGGTATGGGAACAGGAAATGGAGCCACATGTTCGGAACTCAAAGAGTCCATGATAGCTGAGCCACAAGAGGTAAGGGAGGACAAGAAGGCAAAATCCACCTCAAGGGGAAATGCATATGTCAGGTACAAGTTTGAATTTAAACTGCCATCAAAATGCTTTGGTCGGGGGGGTGGGAAGGAAACATTCCTCGGTTTCCAGGAACATGCTTCAGGCAGCAGTGTGGATGGCAACTGGATGGAGTCATATTGGAGGCAAGAAGGCTGGACAGAGGCTGTTGAGGTTCATTGGTTTAGGTCAGTGGGTAGGGGTTGGGATTCAGGATGGGAGAAGAGGGCAGAGGACAGACACATTTGTTAGGTAGAGCTGGCAGAAAGAAAGGATTGTAGAGGTCCCACCATTGTGTCTGTGCATTGAGATGGTGCTGGGGCAAAGCCCAGAAGCCAGTCTCCTTGGGAGCTTTGTGGGGGCATGTTGGCAGAATTCCTGAAAGATGATCAGACCAGAAGAGCACCTTCTAGGCCCCTCCTTGCCCAAGGCTAAGCCAGAGATTGCTGCATTTATTAATTTATTTGTGCTATTCACAGGCACTGAAATGGTCATCATTTCTCTAATTCCCTTTAGTGGAAGCAATAAAATGAGCCCTGTTATGGGGTGGGGAGGGGGGGAGGGAGAGTCCTGTGTTGCCAAGGCCAGCTTCCTGGTGATAGAACTGTGTTTTTATTTAAAGTGAGTTTCCAGCTAGTTGAATTGATGCTGCCTTTGACAACTACTTGGTGCTTTAAATACCACCTGCTTCTCCAGGCTTTGTTTTCCCTGGGCCCTGAGAGGAGATCCCCGGATTGTTGATAAAAAGCTATTCAGCTACAGCCTGTAAGTGTTTCACTGATAACATTCTCTTGACTGACTTATGGGGGCTGCCCTGGTGCAGGTGGGAGCTTGTGGCTGGGTCTCCCCAGGCAGGTGTCGCCGCCAGCCCTGGCCTCAAGCCTTCAGAATCTTGTGGGCAAAGAATGTAAAGAGAGGGCAGGAAGGATTCTGGTGCAGTCTTGTCCCAGACTTCACCCTGCTTAAGTCTCTGTGCTTGGGCCCACCACCGGCACACTGTTTTGCCTTGTCAGTTCTGTGGAGTAAGTGGGAGGCTATATGGTGAACACTGTGTGCTCCTGGCTTGGAAAAAAAAAAAAAAAAGGAGAGGCTTTGTACAGTTCTGCAGTTTTTTTCAAAGCCAACTCATGATTGTTGTGTCAAGGAGAGGCAAGGGTCAAATATAAGTGAGCACCCAGGGCCAAACTTCCCTCTGTGAAAGTCTCCCCTGAATGCAGAAGCTTTGGTTCTAACCTCACAGCCTCCTGTGAAATCATGGAGGGCAGTTATCTAATCTCTACCACTTCTTCCAGGTCTGAGACTTCTAGAAATGTAGCCCTAGTAATTAACATGAGTTGTTCTTGATCAGTGAGATTAACAGGTAGGAGCCAAAGGAGAAGCATCTCTGAGATCCTTTCCTGTAGGGCTTGAGGAAGAGCTGTCCAAGGTGCTAAGAAGCTAGAAGGACCTGAATAATCTTTCATGCAAACTAGGAAATTCTGAAAATGAATGAGAGTGTGCTTAATGTTTCTACCAAGACAACAGGCCTAACTGAGAAAAATGGTCACCTCGAGAGAGAGCAGCATCCCTTGGGTAAGATTATCTTGGTGGTGTTGCTTCTTGTCCTGTTCCCTTTAACTGCATGCTTCCTATCATTCTGCCTCTATGGACTCGGTTAGTCCCACCACCCCTGCTGGTTCACTTTTTATCAAGAACACACTATCAAACTGCTCTTCAAGCACCTACTTTTAAACTGTATATGTGGTAGATTGTTGCCAATATGGCTCCTTTACCCCTGCCCTTGTGTAGTCCCTCCCACACTGGCTCTGGGCATAGCCATGTGACTTGCTTTGGCCAATGAACATTAGCAGGTGTACTAAGGACAGGAGATTGAAAAATACTTGCACATTAGGGCACAATCTCTTGTCACTTTTAGAACTTTGCAATTGTGATGCAAATAACCCCAAATTCACCTGCTGGATGATGAGAGTCCACGCAGAACAGAAAAGACCAGGTGGGGCATCCTTGACCAGTTAAACCCTAGACAATTTAGCTGCTGATTGCAGACACATGAACAAGCCCATTTAAGAGCAGAATATGCTTTTGGTGAAGCCTACCCTGAATTGTCAACCTACAGAATCAGGTTAAATAAATGGTCGTTGTTTTAGGCCAATGAATTTGGAGTTACATGGCAAAAGCTAACTGATGCCCCTTGTGTCATCATAGGAATGAGAGAGATGATCCACAAACATAGCATTCAGTACTGTACCTGGCATATCATAAATATTCAATGGATGGTAGCTATTACTAACCTGTGGGGTGGGAAAGTACTTAGAAGTAACAGGGATGTCTATGTCCTCAAGGACTTTCCTACACTCTGGTCATGTGAATAAAACTGCTCATACGAAATGGTAAGAGAATAATTTAATGACTGAGCCACCCAGGGGCCCGGTAAGAGAATAATTTAAAGAACTGTGTCTTTGAGTGCAAAAGTACTTGTTACTAATATTTGAATATTCTCACAGAGATTTCTTCACAGTTTGTACCTGAAGAACAGAAATGATGATTACATGGAGAACCTTGTTCTGACCCCTAAGATGAAGTGGGTGGGTTTGATTTCCTGTTACCAAGGTAACCTCTTTCAATAAGCCTTGAAAAGATAATTACTCTGTGTGAAGACTTGCTTTGCATCACACACCAATACAGTTCGCAGACAATACATTTACATGAGAAACAACAGACATGTAGAATCACCTCAATTTTATGAAGTGCAACTATTCAAAGTGTAAACATATGTCTATAAAAGGACTTCTAATCAGCATTAGTTTAAAAGTGGCTCATCTCAATACATAAGAAAGGATTTAAGTATAAGGATTTAAAAATATAAACTCATCCAACTCCCCCATTTACTAGTGATGAAACTGAGATACAGAAACATTAAACTATAAGATCAATGTCTCAAAGCAACTTAAAGGCAGAACTGGACTAAAAATCAGGTTTCCTGACACCTGGCCTAGTGCTCTTCTGATCATTTTATCTACCAATGAGGCAGAATGTATTTTTTAGGTATAATATTATTAATTCTTTAAGGTAGCAATTAGTAATTGACAACAATTCAAAAATGCAGCAAAGCATAAATTAGAGTACAACACCAGTCCTTCCATCCAGAAATAATCATGGTTAATTTTTCATACATATCTTTCCAATCACCTTTCTATAGACACATAATGCATTTTTGAGAGGAAGAGATCACACTGTACTATTTTAACCTGCTTTTTTCCTTTAATACTTTATCGTAAATATATGTTCCGTGTGATTAAACATACATCTATACTACCATCTTATCAGCATGGTATATCAGCATGGTTTATCTCTCTGTGGTTTTTACATACACAGATTCAATAAGCTTGATTATCAAATTATGTCTGTTTTGGATTTCTTCTGCCTAAAAGGTCAGCCTCAATTTGCTCCAGACATAATTCTAGTGAGTCTCTAGTGAGAATAAAACCACCTTAGTCACAGCCTAAGGAAAGGAAGCCAAAGCCCACAGTTCTTAGACATCACAAAAGAGGCTCAGTGTTATTCATGAAAAAAATGTTGCATATTAAAATCACAATTACCCCCTTTCTCTTGTTAAACTGGAAAGGATCAACAAGTCTGACAACACATCATATTGGCAAGTATGCAGGGTGTGGAAAATACAGAACTCTCATGTATCGGAGGTGAGAAGTGAAATCCATACAGCTTCAATGGAGAGAAATTTGGCAAAGTTCAAAACAATCCCAGTATACATATCTTTCAATTCAGCAATATTTTCCCAGCTCTAGGAAATATCATGCCTATTTATCATTGCAACACAGTTTCTAATCAAGAAAGACTGGAAATACTGTAACTACCCATAAATAGGGGATTGGTGGCTTCTTCATAGAGTGTAAACCCCACAGCCACAAAGAAGAATGAGAAAGCCTTTTGTGTACTGATATAGGGCAAGCTCCAAAAATTAATGTTAAGTGTGACAAGAAAAAGACAAGGTAATACATAGAATGTGTTGTCATTTGTGTAAGATGAGAAATATATTGATTATCTCAAGAATACTCAGGAAATTCCTTAGTCATTCAGAATCTTGGGCACCATGGAAACTGATATCCAGGTAGTGACTTGGATCCACATTTGGGCAAATCTACAGATTAGCAGCAAACAAGTTGTGCTTCTCATGTCACTTGTGTTGTGTATACACCAGTCTGCTTTTTGTTTTTGATTTTCCTACAGATGGCTGCTTTCCTCAAGGAGATTGGGCAAATTGAACAGTGTGTAAGGCTAGAAAAAGGTCACTTCTGTTTTAGGAGATGACTGATTCTCCAGACCAACACTTGTATTGGCCTTTTACAAACAAACCCTTTGACAGGAGTCCTAAATTAGCCCATGAGACTCCAATCAAAGAGTGAAGTTGAAATAGAATGGAGATCATTTTTACAATCTTCTTTATGGTTGCTGATTATTGGGTGTCAGTGATTCAGACAAGGTCTGTGATTCAGAGAATGTCTCCTACACATGGAGACTAAGCAACTGAGGCAGAGAAGCCTGGACTTATAACCTAGTTATATCTAGAGGATGAGCAAAATGATTTCCCTGATGCCTTCTGTAGACACACACAGATATATTCCAAGCAGGTTTAGACCTTTAAAGGGTGAAGCCATAAATCTCCTATTGTAAGAAAGAGTACTACTGTCTGCAGTCCATTATTATCAGCTCTGTTCTGCAAAAGGATGGCCCTTGAGTAAGGGCCCCAGGCCTGTCGCTGTCCTCCAGTTATTGTGGTCTTGTCTCCTTCTTTTACGTTTTCCTTCTCAGAGCACAGAATTCAATGTCTTCTGTGTATTCCTACCCTCTGCTGGAATTGTAAGACACAGGTCATACCATTCAATGGCTTAGCCAGCTTTCCAGGAACTTCAGTGATCTTGAAGTCTACTGTGTTCAGTTTTTGAATTTTTTTTATAACTTTCTATATGTCCATGAATTTCTTTTTTAAAAAAGATTTCTTTATTTATTTTAGAGACAGAAAGAGAAAGAGAGAGAGAGAGAGAGGAGGGATGGGGAGGGGCAGAGGGAGAAGGAGAGAGAGAATCTCAAGCAGATTCTCAAGCATGAAGCCTGATACAGGGTTTGATCCCATGACCCTGTGATCAGGACCTGAGCCAAAATCAAGAGTTAGATGCTTAACCAACTGAGCCACGCAGGCGCCCCTATGTCCATGAATTTCTGAGGGCAAGAAACTCAAAGCCCAAGTGCTCAAGATTCAAGTTTACCTTCACTATGGTGTCACCTGATGTCTCATGGCAGATACTGTGAGTGTGCCTTCCAGAACCTCTCAATACTCACTCTACATGCTGAAAACAAATACCAGCGATTCTCTGCCTGTGGGCTCACTTCTTGCCTGTATACAGGCAAGCCAAAAGAGTCAAAGCCAATGTTTCTGGAATCATCTTCAATCAATGATGAATGGGGAACTGGTTCCTAAAGATCTCAGTTTTCTCATCCTTCACTTGTAATAACCGTAGGCCTGTTCTACACAGTCTCTCAGAACTCTCCAGCTACAGTATACTCCAGTTGGCCAAAGTGGTAACTTACCTGATCATATGCATATTTACAAATGCAACAGTAATGTGTTACAATAAAGTATCAGGAAAATCCTAGTTAGTAATTCATGTATCTCTCAACACTGGATTGGGGGGGAAAAAGGCAAAAAAATTTTTTTTTAATTCATGGGTAAGCTAGCTGGTGAAAAAATAGGGAACTCTTTGAAAAGGAGAAATAAAAAGTCAATCCAAAGAAGTAAGCAATGCTGATGCCAGCATTTCTCTGTGCTTGTCTCCAATCTCAGGTGTTCTAAACCTTGAATTTTAGTGGGGTATGTGATAGGGAACAAGAGACAAAACTTGGACCCAAACTGGTTGGGAGACCTGATTAACAATATACACTTGAGGTGGGACCCTTAGAAAGCAGTGCTCTGAAGCGCAGACTAGGAAAAAAAATACCCTACCAGTGGGAAAGAGGGTGGTAATCCATTCATGTCTGGCCTTGGCAATGGAATGGAAGAAACATTAATAATAATAATAATAATAATAATTTTTTAAAGAAACCGGCTTAAAAATCCAATTATCATATGGTTTCATTCATATGTGGAACATAAAGAATAGCAAGATGACCACAAGGGAAGGGAGGGAAAACTGAATGGGAAGAAATCAGAGAGGGAAACAATCCTTGAGAGACTGTGGACTCTGGGAAAAAAACTGAAGATTACAGAAGGGAGGGGGTAGGGAGATAGGGTAACCAGGTGATGGGTATAAGGAGGGCAAGTGTGGTGATGAGCACTGGGTGTTATATGCAACTAATGAATTGTTGACACTACATCAAAACTAACGATGTATTATAAGTTGGATAATTGAACATAATAAAAAAATAAAATTAAAAAATTTTTTAAAATTTTAAAAATAAATTAAAAAAAATTTGTGACCATAACCACCATCACCAAGTTAGACAGAATTAATGTAACTCAAACATCCTGAAACAATCCAAGCTCTGACCATAAGTTTAAGTGTTCCTCAGTTGGTAGCACCCAGAGAGCTGGCAGAAACAAAGACATATCCATTCTGAAAGAATGATCATCTTGGCTCAAAATTCCAAAGCATTCCCAGAGATGATCTAAAAGAAATGAGCTCACAATCAAATATCACCAATTACATAAGAAACAAGGCACCATGTATTATGTTAAGTGAAATAAGTCAATTAGAGAAAGACAAGTATCATATGATCTCACTGATATGAGGAATTTGAGGAACAAGACAGAGGATCATAGGGGAAGGTTGGGAAAAATGAAACAAGATGAAACCAGAGGGGTAGACAAACCATAAGAGACTCTTAATCTCAGGAAACAAACTGAGGGTTGCTGGAGTGGAGGGGGTTGGGAGGGATGGGGTGGCTGGGTGATGGACATTGGGGAGGGTATGTGCTATGGTGAGCGCTGTGAATTGTGTAAGACTGATGAATCACAGACCTGTACCCCTGAAACAAATAATACATTATATGTTAATAAAAAAAAAGAAAGAAAGAAGCAAGACACCATGAGTGACAGTCAGGAAAAACAACAAATGAGATAATCAGACTAATAATGACTGCAGATATTAGAATGAACAGAAGATATAAGATAAATAGATTTTAATAAATGTAGAGATAGAGAGAGAGTTGGAAATATGATGAAGGAATAAGCAACACTCAAAACTGACCAAGTGTATTTGAAAAAGAACCAAATGGGACTTCTTAAGAAAACCATGGTAAATAAAATGAGAAATTCAATGGACAGGGAAACCAGCAGATCAGACACATCTGAGAACTGAAAAAGGTATCCAGTGGTGTGTGGGAAAACGCCGCACAGAACCAGTGTGCTGGAGGACAGAGCAAAAATGTCTTGTGGGCAATCAAGGTTTCAGAAAGAAAATTAAGGGTCAATCTCTAAAGAAATAATGGCTGAGAAATTTCCAGAACTGCTCAAAGAATTACATAATCCTCAGAATCAGAAAGCACATTGATCTTGGCCAGGATAGATAAATAATAGATAGATACATACATACATAGATAAATAGATACATAGATGATAAATACATAATAGATATAGAGATGAAAATCCACATGTAAATATATCTTAGTAAAACTATATAACCCCACATTAAAAAAAGAAAAAAGAAACTCTTCTAAATAGCCAGGGAATAAGACAAATATGTGACAATTAGAAAGAGAGCTGCTTTATCAATGATGATAGAAAGCACAGGACTGTGGAATAAAATTTTACAAAGCACTAGGAGAAAAACTATTGTCAGCACAGATTTGTACAACAGTAAAGATAAATTTGGGGGGAAAAGATTAAATAAAGACATTTATAGACAAACAAAATGGAGACTTTTCTATCAAAAGCTCTATCTACAGAAACTGCAAAAGATAAACTTCAAAAAGGAAAACCATCATGCCTGGAAAATCTAAGCTGCAAGAAGGAATGGCAAGCAATGAAAATGATAGACATGGGACATCTGGGTGGCTCAGTTGGTTAGGCATCTGCCTTTGGCTCAGTCATGATCTCAGGGTCCTGGGATTGAGTCCCTCATTGGGCTCCTTGCTCAGTGGGAGGCCTGCTTCTCCCTCTCCCACTGCCTGCTTCTCCCTCTGCTTGTGCTCTGTCAAATAAATAAATAAAATCTTAAGAAAAATGATAGACATGTCATGGTAATTTAAAGGAGTTAAGAAATGAGGTTGAATAAAATCCTTGACAACAACAGTATAGAAATTAGAAGGTGGTGGTTGGAGGTCAAACACTCCATAGTAAAATCTTACTCTGTTTGGGAGAAGCATAAAGAGTGTGCTGAATTTTAGACTTTATTAAGTTTACACCAGGTAAGTGTGTAAGATTTTCTAGGGGGTATGAGGAGGCCTTCATGGCATGGGATGATGTTTCTTAATCTAGATGTTGATTACATGAGTATGTTCATAATGTGAAAATCCAGTAAGCTGTGCACTTACTATATGTACATTTTTCTATATTTAAATTATACTCCACTGATAATTATAAGGAGAGAAATATCTAGGATAACCACTGAAGTAAAAAAAAAGAATACATAAATAGGATATATGATTTCCCAACAAGGAGAGGAGAAAAGTGAATTAGAGAAATATACACATGATCCAAAAGAAGAGAAACAAAGTGAAAAAGTAAGAAAAGAAGCATAAAAAGGTAATGTAAAAAAAAGAATATATAAAATAAGATAATAAAAGAGAATTCAAATATCTGTGATCACAATCAATGTAAATTTTGTTAAAAGACAAAAATTTAGTTTTTAATAAACTCTGCTCTTCTGTCCTCTCAAAAAAAAACCAAGAAAAAAAAAGATAAAAATTTACAGACCACCATATGATCTTTGAAAATGTGAAGCAAATGGTTTTTATAAACATCAAAAATAAATGGCATGAGATATTATGCAAATACTAAGGTTGGTGTACATGTGTATAATATTACACAAAAATGGGCTTTCTGGACAAAGCATTATTCAGAGGTAAAATGGGTCACTAAAAATTGGTAAGAGTTTCAATTCACAAAAACATTCCAAGAATTCTAAAGCTGTATGATACCAATAACATAGTTCTAAAATAAACACAATTGGCAGAAAACTGAAAGAAATTGACAAATCTATCATGGTAGTAGGAGATGCTTAACTCTCCCTTCTCTGTAACTGAATGACCAAGAAGAGAGAAAGAGGGAGAGAGAAGAATAGGATAAAAAGGATTTGAATAGGAGGGGGAAGAACAAGATGGTGGAGGAGTAGGAGACTTAAATTTCATCTGGTCACAGGAATTCACTAGATAGGGATCAAACCATTCTGAACATCTACAAACTCAACAGCAGATCGAAGAAAAGAATACCAGCAACTCTCTGAACAGAAAAGGTAACCACTTTCTGGAAGGTAGAACATGCGGAGAAGTGAATCTGAGGCGATATTCAGGAAGAGAGACGGCAGGGGAGCGGGCCTCCGTAAGCCGCTATTGGCAAGTGATAGAGCAGCAGAGCACAAAATCGGAAATTTTAGAAGTCAGCTATGCTGAGGGATGTTGCACCAGTGGCTGAACAGGGGGTGGAACCCTCGCTGGGACAGTGTGGTCTCAGGACCGTCGGGGTCAAAGAAAGACTGGGGGTGCCTGAGTGCAGCAGAGCTCCCAGGTATTGGAGCAGGGAAGCCAGCTGCAGAGACCGAGCCCAGGAGCAGGCTCTCAGCTCAGGGTTGCCATAAACCATGATCTGTGGCACAGTCGGGCCACTGCTCTTCCAGCAGGGACCCAACAAGCGGCAGATCCAGGGAGACTCCCCTTCCTCCCCCGGGAGGAGCGGCACAGGAGCTCACCACAGGAATCTGCTGGGTTTGGAGACTCCACACGGTGTCGTGTGTCAGAGATAGAAACACTCAGTCACAGGCTGGGTGAGCATGGAGTGCGGCCAGAGACCAGAGAGATGGGAGTAATTGCCTGCTTTTCTCTGGGGGCTCACCTAGGAGTGGGACTGCGAGTTCTCGGCTCCTCCGTGGCGGAGATTGGGAGGCCACCATTTTCACTCTTGTCCTCCAAAACTGTATGGAAAGCTTGCAGGGAACAAAAGCTCCAGAGAGCAAAACCAAGCAGATTACTTAGCCCAGACCAGCAAGGACGGGGCAATTTCGCCTCCGGCAAAGACATATGAAAACCACTGCAACAGGCCCCTCCCCCAGAAGATCAGCAAGAACAGCCAGCCAAGACCAAGTTTATCGATCGATGAGAACGGCAGAACCCCAGTGCTAGGGGAATACTGCACATAGAATTCATGGTTTATTTCCCATGATTCGATATTCTTTCAAAGTTAATTTTTTTTAACTTCCTTTTTCTTTTTTTTTTAATTTTTCTTTCTCCCTTTTTTAACCAACATCTTATCAATCCCTTTTTAAAAAATCTTTATTTTTCATTTTTAGAGTCATATTCTATCCCTTCATAGTAGTTAACCTTATTTTTGGTATATATATAAGTTGTTCTCTCTTTAAAATTTTGGGATATAGTTTCTTCTAACAGACCAAAATGTACCCTAAATCTCTAGTGTATGTCTTTGTTCTAGTCTCCTGCCTAACCACATTTCAAGAAGAATTAATACCTATTCTTCTGAAACTGTTCCAAAAATAGAAATGGAGGGAAAACTTCCAAACTCGTTTTATGAGGCTACCATTACCTTGATCCCCAAACCAGACAAAGACCCCATCAAAAGGAGAATTATAAACCAATATCCTTGATGAACATGGATGCAAATATTCTCACCAAATACTGGCCAATAGGATCCAACAGTACATTAAAAGGATTATTCACCACGACCAAGTGGGATTTATCCCTGGGCTGCAGGTTGGTTCAACATCCACAAATCAATCAATGTGATACAATACATTAATAAAAGAAAGAACAATAGTCCATTAGCATGGTAAATGGTTTTCCACCCCTCACCATATGATCCTCTCAATAGATGCAGAAAAAGCATTTGACAAAGTACAGCATCCTTTCTTGATCAAAACTCTTCAGAGTACAGGGATAGAGGGTACATACCTCAATATCATAAAAGCCATTTATGAAAAACCCACTGCAAATATCATTCTCAATGGGGAAAAACTGAGAGCTTTCCCCCTAAGGTCAGGAACATGGCAGGGAGGTCCACTATCACCACTGCTATTCAACATAGTATTAGAAGTCCTAGCCACAGCAATCAGACAACAAAAAGAAATCAAAGGCATCTGAATTGGCAAAGAAGAAGTCAAACCCTCACTCTTTGCAGATGATATGATATTTTATGTGGAAAACCCAAAAGACTCCACCCCAAAACTGCTAGAACTCATACAGGAATTCAGTCAAGTGGCAGGATATAAAATCAATGCACAGAAGTCAGTCGCATTCCTACACACCAACAACAAGACAGAAGAAAGAGAAATTAGGGAGTCGATCCCATTGACAATTGCACCCAAAACCATAAGATACCTAGGAATAAATCTAACCAAAGAGGCAAAGGATCTGTACTCAGAAAACTATAAAATACTCATGAAAGAAATTGAGGAAGACACAAAGAAATGGAAAAAAGTTCCATGCTCATGGATTGGAAGAACAAATATTGTGAAGATGTCAATGCTACCTAGAGCAATCTACACATTTAATGCAATCCCTATCAAAATACCATCCACTTTTTTCAAAGAAATGCAACAAATAATCCTAAAATTTGTATGGAACCAGAAAAGACCCCGAATAGCCAGAGGAATGTTGAAAAAGAAAAGCAAAGCCGGTGGCATCACAATTCCGGACTTCAAGCTCTGTTACAAAGCCGTCATCATCAAGACAGTATGGTACTGGCACAAAAACAGACACATAGATCAATGGAACAGAATAGAGAGCCCAGAAATGGACCCTCAACTCTATGGTCAGCTAATCTTCGACAAAGCAAAAAGACAGTCTCTTCAACAAATGGTGTTGGGAAAATCGGACAGCCACATGCAGAAGAATGAAACTGGACCATTTCCTTACACCACACACAAAAATAGACTCCAAATGGTTGAAAGACCTAAATGTGAGATAAGAGTCCATCAAAATCCTAAAGGAGAACATAGGCAGCAACCTCTTTGACCTCAGCCACAGCAACTTCTTCCTAGAAACATCGCCAAAGGCAAGGGAAGCAAGGACAAAAATGAACTATTGGGACTTCATCAAGATAAAAAGCTTCTGCACAGCAAAAGAAACAGTCAACAAAACCAAAAGACAACTGACAGAATGGGAGAAGATATTTGTAAATGATATATCAGATAAAGGGCTAGTATCCAAAATCTATAAAGAACTTATCAAACTCAACACCCAAAGAACAAAGAATCCAATCAAGAAATGGGCAGAAGACATGAACAGACATTTTTCCAAAGAAGACATCCAAATGGCCAACAGACACATGAAAAAGTGCTCAACATCGCTGGGCATCAGGGAAATCCAAATCAAAACCTTAATGAGATACCACCTCACACCAGTCAGAATGGCTAAAATTAACAAGTCAGAAATGACAGATGTTGGCGGGGATGCGGAGAAAGGGGAACCCTCCTACACAGTTGGTGGGAATGCAATCCGGTGCAGCCACTCTGGAAAACAGTATGGAGGTTCCTCAAAAAGTTGAAAATAGAGCTACCTATGACTCAGCAATTGCACTACTGGGTATTTACCCCAAAGATACAAATGTACGGATCCGAAGGGGTACATGCACCCTGATGTTTATAGCAGCAATGTCCACAATAGTCAAACTATGGAAAGAGCCAAATGTCCATCGACAGATGAATGGATAAAGAAGAAGTGGTATATATATACAATGGAATATTATGTAGCCATCAAAAGGAATGAAATTTTGCCATTTGCAACAACATGGATGGAACTGGAGGGTGTTATGCTGAGCGAAATAAGTCAGTCAGAGAAAGACATGTATCATATGACCTCACTGATATGAGGAATTCTTAATCTCAGGAAACAAACTGAGGGTTGCTGGAGTGGTGGGGGTGGGAGGGATGGGGTGGCTGGGTGATAGAGACTGGAGAGGGTATGTGTTATGGTGAGCGCTGTGAATTGTGTAAGATTGTTGAATCACAGACCTGTACCTCTGAAACAAATAATACATTATATGTTTAAAAAAAAAAAAAGAAGATAGCAGGAAGGGAAAAAAAAGGGGGTTTGAAATCGGATGGGGAGACAAACCAGAAGAGACTATGGACTCTGAGAAACAAACTGAGAGTTCTAGAGAGGAGGGGGGTGGGGGGATGGGTTAGCCTGGTGATGGGTATTAAAGAGGGCACATACTGCATGGAGCACTGGGTGTTATATGCAAACAATGAATCATGGAACACTACATCAAAAACTAATGATGTAATGTATGGTGATTAATATAACATAATAAAAAAAAAGGAAAGGATTTGAATAACAGCAGACACCAAAGCTTGCTCTTTAAAAAGTGTCATCTTTGGGAGAAACAATAATCGTTTTAAAATATGACTTCAGTACCTGAGATAAAAATACCTATATGTCTCCAGATGAGTTTGTTTAGAATACTCTCTTTAAAAAAATAAATAAAATAAAATAAAACCCTGTGAATTTTTTTCTAATTCCAAAACCAATATAATATGCTCAAATAAAATTGCAAGTTCCAGTAAGTGCACTCTTCGGTATTTGGTCTTCATTAGATATCCTTAACCACCACTGTGAGGCAGGAAGTGTTTTTAATGAGTCTGTGTTGTGAGAGTCACACACATTGTCAAACTCAGCACAGGTGACCATAGGCCAATCAATTAATTAAACCTCTCCACTCTGCTTTAATGCCTGGAAAATCACTGGTTTGAAATTTTAGAGGAGAAAACCAGGTCAATGTATTAGCTGAAGCTATAGGATCCAATAAAGAGATGTTTTTTCTGTCCAATTAGAAGGTGGATTTATTTATTTATTTTTTAAAGATTTTATTTATTTACTTGAGAGAGAAAGAGTGAGAGCATAGGCAGGGGTGGGGAATGGGGGCTGCAGAGGGAGTGGGACAAGCAGACTCCCCACTGAGCAGGCAGCACAACACAGGGCTCAATCCCAGGACCTTGGGATCATGACCTGAGCCAAAGGCAGATGCTTAACCAACTGAGCCACCCAAGTGCCCCTAGAGGGTGAATTTAAAAGTCAGGGTAAGAACTTAACAAATGCTGCTTTTGTCAATTGGAACTTTTCATATTCTCTCCCTGAGCAAGAGTCTGTATGCACATGCCGCTCTTAGGAGTCAGAAGCTTCAGCAGAAGTGGAAAATGAGATAAGGTGGAGAGTGGACTATATGTTCTGGTGTCCATTTAGAGGCAACAATGAGAACAGATCTACTGGTTTCAGATCAGGCACCCTGGTTCTTTCCCTCTTTCTCTGAAGAGCAGAAGTTCAGAGATTTGGCTAAGTATCATTCATTTTGCAACCCAACAGGGAGCCACTTACAAAGGTTTACTTTTTCTTTGGGGTAACTCCCAAGCGTGGAAAGAAATTCTTTAGATGGTCTATGTATTTGTTTTCCATTGCTTCCATAACAAATAACAGCAAACAGCTCATATAACACAAATCTATTACCTTCAAGTTCTTTAAGCCAGAAATCCAACATGGGTTCACTGAGCTAGAGTCTCGGTGTCGGCAGGGCTGCACTCCTTTCTGGTGGTTCCAAGGAAGCATTCATTTCCTTGCTCATTTGATTGTTGACAGAATTTAGTTCCTTTCCATTGTAGGACCTTCAGTTGAGGGCTGTTCTCAGCTTCTAGAGGCTACCCATGTTCCTTGGCTTGTGGCCCCATTTCTCCATCTTCATAGCTATTGGCAGTGGGTAAAGTCCCACTTATGTTTCAAGTCTCCCCACCTTCTTCCATCTATCTCCTTCCCCAGAGCTGGAAATAGATTTCTGCTTGTAAGGATTTGTGGGATTAAATTGGACCTACCTGGCTAATCCAGGCTACTCTCCCCATCTCAAGGTGCATAACCTTAATCACAGCTGCAGAATCCCTTTTGCCATCCATATAAGGTTACATAGTCACAAGTCCTAGGGATTAAATCATGGACATCTTTGGGGCTTTTGTTCTGCTAACCACAGTGGGAAAAAGAGGTGATCCCAGCACAGCTGAGGGCTCATAGTTTGGGGACCAAGTTGGCACTTCAAGCTGAGAAAAGTTTTTTCACTGAGCAGGTGGGAGCCCTGCAGTTGAGAAGGGGAATGAGGTGAGCAGTCTGGTTCTCTACTCTTTTCCTGTTCTCCTTTCCCCTCCTCTACTCCCTAGGTTCAGGGTCTGAGCCCTGAGGTGAGGAAAGTCAAGAAAGCAGAGCAGTCTTTACCGGGCTGTGGGTCTTTGCACTCCCTGGCCTGGCCAATGGTTAAAGAATCCTTTCATGAGTTCTTCAGAGGGTCCCTACAGGGCCTCTCTCTCCTATGGTTTCTTGAGCCAAGAAGGCGCATCTTTATTCAGATAATCAAATGCACCCTTCTCTCAGCTTCTGTGCATTCAGCAAGCTTTGTCCAGCATATTCCTGCTGAGATCTGCTCACCCCTTCAGTCACCACACCAGATCTCTTTCTCTGATGACCTCATTGGCCCATAGAAACAACTGTGCTCTCTCCAATCTCCAGAGGAGTCTTCCATGTGAAGGAGTACAGAATGCCAGCCTTCAGGGCTCAAGCATGTGGCGATAGATAGAGATAGAACTGGAAGCTCAGCTGTATGAAATGGGGGTCTATGAAAAGTGGGAGACCGCATTAAGAGGGTGTGGAAAGGGAGTCAGCAAGCCAAGCATCCAGTGAGCTCTAAAACAAGGTCTTAGTCTCAGATGGACTTCCCAAGAAGCAGATGCTGAGACAACAATTTGAAGGCAAGCAGTTTACCAGGAAGGTTCCTTCCACACTAGCAAGGAAGTGGGGGCATGATATAAGGAAGGAAAGGCAGCCTAAAAGGGTGTGTGCTTAGGTGAGTTATACAATGGGCAACTGAAACTTTGTGCCATGGGAGAGCCTGAGGAAACAGTGTGGAGATATCTCACCTGCGGGGCAGGGTAGCTGTGATATTGGTACCCACTCTCCCATCCCTCATTTGTTGAGTGTCCTCCCCAGGGGATGTGTGATGTTCAGGCACTTCTGACCTGTGCATACAGAGCAGCCCTGTTGAAAAGTCCCTAGTCACGACTTGCAAGAGCAGGCATCGGAAGTCATGAGCTGCACGCTGATGGAGAATTCCAGCCAGAGAAATGGTGCATCTGGGGCCGAGTGAAAGGAACGCTTATGAGAAAAGCACATAGGCTGTTACTGAGCCCTTTAGAGATAGAATATGTCCTAAAATCTGGATCGAGATTTATCTAAAAGTGAAAAGGAGGGCTTCAAAGTAGAAAGATACAGGGTTCATTGTGACGGAGCAGCCAAGACGAACACATCAAATGATAGCATGAGAACCCCGTGTCCCTTCTCATAATTTGTTTTGGTAACCTCTTTCAGCTGTGACGTTTAATTAAAGCCAGGAGGAAAGTGAGGGAGAAAATGAACATGTCAACCCGGGGAAGGGTAAGAGGTGGCTCCCAAGGTTCATTCTAAACGGGGCCATGGGCATGTCCCCCCCGGGGCACAAGGAAAGCTGTGCAAGAGCTTGGGTTTGCTGGATGCTGAGATTGTCTCCAAAGAAAAGACCCCGTGGTGCTATTTCAGGGCTAAAATGGTTTTCTTGCTCCCTCTTCTTAATTTGCTGGAGTCTAGTCCAGAGGAAATAATTAGAGCTGTTTCAGTAATGTGTTTGCTTTACCACTTTCAATTAAGGACGAGAATATAGTGAAAGAGAGAGAGAGCATGTGCACTGCAGTAGAAGGACTTTATGCAACTGACATTCCCCCATGCAAACTTGCACAGTACTTTCTTGGTTATTTTAAATGAATGAATCCCTAAGTGGTTTTCTTTTAAACAGTTTTATTAAGGTATAATTAACGCACTATAAATTGCACACATTTAAAGTATACAATTTTGATACATTTTGACAGAGATACATGATGAAAAACTGCTCTTACAATCAACAGAGTGAATGTAGCCATCATCCCGAAAGGTTCTTTGTGCTTTTAGTGAACCCTCCCTCTGTCCCTCCCTGCCTGCTACTGGCATCCCTGCCCCAGGCAACCACCTGCTTTCTGTCAGAGGTTAGTTTACATTGTTAGAATTTTGTAGATGGAACCATCCAGTGTGTACTTTTTTTTTTTTTAATCTGGCTCCTTTCACTCACCGTCATTATTTTGAGATTCATCTGTGGTTTCTGTTTGTTTGTTATGTTTTTATGTATCAGTAGTTCATTACTTCTTAGTGCTGAGTGGTCTTCAAGTTTTCAGGTTTGCAAAGTCAGGTATTTCTTTAATTCAGAGACATGTACATTGTAGTCTGTTCCTAGGGCCGCCTTCACAAATGACCACAAACTGAGTGGCTTTAAACAACAGAAATGTATTCTCTCTCAGTTCTAGAGGCTAGAATCCCAAAATCAAAGTGTCAGCAGGGCCACGCCCCCTCTGAAGATTCTAGGCAAGAATCTGTTCCATGCCCTTCTTTTAGCTTCTGGTGTTGCCAACAATTTTTGGTGTTGCTTGGCTTCTAGGCACATGACTTCCAGCTCTGCCTGCTTCTTCAGGAGGCATTCTCCCCTGTATGTCTTTCTCTGTGTCTCTTCTCTTCTTAGAAGGCCACTAGTCATCTTGGGTTATGGGCCCACTGTGCTCCAGTATGACCTCATCTTAACTAATTACATCTGCAATGCAATCCCATTTCCAAGTAAGTTCACATTCTGAGGTTCCAGGAAGGACATGACTTTGAGGGGGACACTATCCCACCTGGTTCAGTCATCCCTCCCCATTAAACTTTATATGGCTATTTAAATTAAATTAGGAAGACAGAGTGATTTTTTTTTTTTAAATTCTTGACATACCTTGAGATAATGTGAGCCAGGACTCAAATTTTCCAAAGTGTATTCCAAATAATTACATGTGAAATCATATTCTCTAAAAATAGGATAGCGTGGTCAAAAAAATTTGGTGGATGTGGGGTTAAAAAAAAGTGTCTTTATTGTAGCTTTAGCAAATCTTTAACATGTATAACTGGAATAAACTTGGCTCTTTTCATTGCCTTTCTCAGCACAGCATTGCTTTCAGAAGAGCTACAAAAGAATTGAAAGGCAATTTAAATCTTTATTGCAGAATTCTTGAAAAACACCACAAGGGAAATACACTACATTATATATAGTAAAAATGTACCCCAAATCCTCATCCATGTCCCCCAAGCCTACTGATCACCTCACAGCAGCTGCCCCCAAATTGTAGAGTTGTCCCTTTAAATAAACCTCCCTAAACCTCTCCCCACCAAATAAAAACTGATCTTGACTCTTCTGTCCTATCCTCCTCTCCCACCTGCCCAAATTCACTTTTTTAGAAAGAGGGAAAGCTCTGTTCTTTCTAATTTAGAAAAATTCAGCCTTTAGGAACATCTGATTTTCCTTCCTAACCTCTTGGCTAATGCAAACACACTAAAACCATCTTAGAAGAGTACAAAAGGAAGGGTGGGGAAGGTTTTGAACAATGAGGAATTTTCCTGAACTACGGCGTATGGGCATGGCTGAACCAAGAGCTGTTGAAGGAAGGAAAATGGTGGCCACTCAGAAACATGGTTCTTCCCTTTGCTGAACTCCAAGGCTTTCTGGAGAACTCCTACACAATGAAAATTGTTATCTTTGATGCCCTTGGTTGGCCTACTTGAAAACAGTCTGCCCAGATGGACTTCTCCCTGCCAGCTTCCAGATAATCAGTTTACACACACAAAAAAATGTGCAAACAAGATTTACTGTTCCCAGACTGTCAACAGTCTCGCTTTCTTCCATCTTATGACTCCTGTTTTTGCCTTTATTCTCTGGCTCAATCCACCAACTGATTCCTTCTCATGTGAATAAACAATCTTCCTGCAAAACAAACTAATAAGCATGATCTAACAAATGTCTTTGGATTGTTCTTTGACAAGAAACATTATTTCTTTTCATCTTGGTCACATAAATTAGACTTCACTATGAATATCCAAGTGGGATATACCATGTACTCCAGCCTTTTCTAAAGTTCCACATTTGCCTTTTGAGCCTTTTTAATGAAACGGGAGAGGCTTCAGATGCTGATTCCAACCCCCTCTCCTCCTTCTTTCCCCATTTAACAGTGCTGTTATTAATTGGATAACTGCCAACTCTGCTGCCAACTCACAATGTTTTCAGTCAGGAACCACTAAAAACTGGGCAACCAGTCCACTGATCATGTACCATACATAGGATATACTCAAAATACAGTTTAATTTTTTTCTACCATTTTCCCTTTAATGTAAATTCCCTGCCCTTGGGTAAAAAGTTCAGCAAGTCAAATGAATTAGGCAATAGAGAGTATTATGGCCGTTAAAACAACACACAAAGCCTCAATTTAGAAGTTAGAATAAGCAGTCCTTAATAGTAATGAAATAACTGACTATGGCTTGTCACTTTTCAGGGGGTATAGGCAGGGGTGTCCTTCTCCATTCTTTACCCATACTGCTCTCTCCCACACATGCTGACTGCACAGCCTGCCCCTTTGGGGACTGGCCCAGGAAGAACTGTGCTTGGGAAAAGGCCATGCTCTGACATACTGGGTGACTTTATTGTCTTATGTCAGGATTCTCTGGAGCCAGATAAATAATTGCACACCTTCTTTCTATGGAGTATCTTTGTGGGTTCTTCTGGATGCAGATCCCACAGTGTAGACCATGGTTCTCCTTTGGCCAGCCACTCCATGTCTAGCCCATGGTTCACATTCTCACCATTGGGGGTCTCATCATCTCTTCAAGGTGGTCCTCTTGCCCAGGACCTGAAATGACACTGGAGAGCTCTCTTCCAGGGCCAATAGTTGGTCCATAGGAGACACTCATACACATTGTGTCCCATGGGGAACAGGGAGTACATTCATTTACCACATGCAACAGGCTCTCACATACCACCACCAAGGGTCTCACCAGATCTTCCCCTGACCTCTGGATTTCCTGGGGTAGGAGAAAGTCTTCTTTCTTTCTTTCTTTCTTTCTTTATTTTTTATTCTTATGTTAATCCCCATACATTACATCATTAGTTTTAGATGTAGTGTTCCATGATTCATTGTTTGTGCATAACACCCAGTGCTAGGAGACAGTCTTCTATCTCAAGTTCTCTGAGTGGTCCCACAGAGCAATTCCCCCAAGCAAGTAGGCTTGAGAAGAGGGCACATACAACCTCTCTACACCTAGCAACACAGTCTTGTCTAGATTTTGTACTCATCACAAAATCCTCTCTGTACATCTACACTCTCTTGAGCCCAAGATGAGTAGCCCAAAAGTTTTAAAACTGGTTTTCTTCTATTTTCTTTGTAAATGATGCAAGTGTTATTCTGACTCCTAACTTTAGAATTTCTTTTCTATTGTACTGTACCTTGATTTTCATTAGGAACTTTAGTTTTAAGATTCTGTTAGAATAAGACATGTGTCAGAGGGAAAAAAGTGCTAGCATACCCTTTCTTTAAGAAAAAAAAAAAAAGAATCGGGCGCCTGGGTGGCTCAGATGGTTAAGCGTCTGCCTTCGGCTCAGGTCATGATCCCGGGGTCCTGGGATCGAGTCCCGCATCGGGCTCCCTGCTAGGCGGGGAGCCTGCTTCTCTCCCTCTGCCTCTGCCTCTCTCTCTCTCTCTGACTTTCATGAATAAATGATAAAAAAAAAATTTTTTTAAAAGAAAAAAAAAGAATCCAGAAATTAGATAGGCCTAGCATTATGTGATCTTTTTCTTTGATGCTGTACTGACCAGATTCTCTATGTATACATAATGTAGGGGAAAGGACGACCTATGCAAATGTGAAAAAATCATGACTCAGAGCAAAAAAAAAGTAACAAAGTTAAATTTTAGGTACTTTGAAGCTTTTAAAAAAATATTTATTTATTTGAGAGTGAGAAGGAGCAAACTCATGGAGGGGGGCCCTGGGGAGGAGGAGAGTCAGAGAGAGAGGGAGAGAAAGAATCCCAAGTAGACTCCCCGCTAAGCACACAGCCCGACGTGTGGCTCAATCTCACGACCCTGAGATCATGACCCTGAGCCAAAATCAAGAGTCAGATGCTTAACTGACTGAGCTACCCAGGCACCCCTAAGTACTTTGAAGTTATAAACAGTATATTCTAAGCTCCAAAACAATTTCTGAGCTAAAACATTTTTAAATAGTTAATTTTTAAAATGAAACCATCCAGATGTTCAGCAATAAGTTATTTATGAAGCAAATAGATGTAGTTTATATTCTGGATAACCATGCAATAATTACAAATAATAATTTAGACCTAGATCCAAACAGTTTTTGAGTTGTAATATCCTTTAGTAAGTATGTATGTGTTCATAAAAAAATATTGGAAAGGATAAACACCTATATACTAAGAGAAGTCAGTTCTAAGTGGTAGGATTATGGGTAATTTTCAGTTTTACTTTATATTTTTTTTACATTCTCTGATTTTTTTATAGTGAACACTATATGTTTCTTTGTTTTTTTTAAGATTATTTATTTATTTATTTGACAGAGAGAGAGAGCGAGAGCGGGAACACAAGCAGGGGGAGTGGGAGAGGGAGAAGCAGGCTTCCCGCTGAGCAGGGAGCCCGATGTGGGGCTCGATCCCAGGACCCTGGGATCATGACCTGAGCCGAAGGCAGACACTTAACGACTGAGCCACCCAGGCACCCCGAACACTATATGTTTTAATACCTTTTATAGTGAGAAGAAAAACAAGAAAGATGTTTTCATTGAGATGAAATTTACTTCTCCCACAAATGGAAGGTTTTTTTAACCAAAATGATTATGTTTGTGTTTACTGTTATGAAATTCAGTAAGTGTACTTTTATAATACTTTTTATGTATTTCATAATACCATTTTATGTATTTTATAATACATAAACAGATTTCAATTCTGAATTAGGCAGTTTTTGCATGTGACCATATCAGTGACAATTTTTTAAAGATATTGACAAGCCAGGCCATTTGCAAACAGATCTGTTTATAGTCTCACAATTTAATGTATATTCTTTTTACTCAGTGGTTGTAAACTGGTCATAGGCAAAAATTTAGCCTTGATTTGCACAGTCCTTCTGAGATTGTTAAGCAGATTACTTCTATCAATATTGAGCCAGGAGTTGAGCTTGAAGTCACCATTGCAGAGGCTTAAAATCAACCTTTTTAAGAAATTGATTATTGGTTGTTCAAAAAAATAAGATTAAAATTTGTGAGCATTTTCCCAAGCAAACAATAGGAATAGATCCTTTAAAAATGAGTGCATTATCTTTCAAGACTCCTGTGAAAATAGATTGCTTATCAATACTTGATACATACATTGTGTCTACAATTTCCAACATATAGGTTTCTAGTCTGCATGTTTATTTGAATACATATGTCACAGTCACTATAATATAACCATACACTTCACTGACATCAGCTCTTCCTAGATCCCACAAGGAGGACATTTAACTGCCAGCGTAATGCATTTGAAGAGAGTAGAGAGCAGTAACGGGCCTTAATATGTGCAGTGTGTTCCTACTCGGCCTTCCTTGGGTATCGTAACACTTACGGATATAGAGTGTGGAACCAGAATGATCTGGTATAACATTTTCTTTTAATTGGAGTTTCTATTTCTGTCACTGTTTCATTCGCTTACCATAATAGCTTAAACCATAGCAATTGGCAGAAGCATCGTTGTTGGTTTGGACTGAAGACAAAGGGACACATGCAAGGGTTTTATTTCCAAAGAGGCTTGGAGAGGAATTTAGGATTTTGCTTAGATTTTGCTGGGGGAACAAATGAGATCTGAAAATAGCTAAGTGCACATTGAAACCAGATTCCTGAGGAGTCTGTGCCTCCAACAACACCTGAGGAGTCCTCCTAACTCCTTGTCCACTGCCAGCCATTTTGAGCCAAAGCTTAATTTTTATAACTTGAAAGGCGTATTTTCCTGCACATGGGGAGACAAGGAACTTGGAACCCTGGCATTTGCTGGGAGCTAATATCCAAAACCATCAACACATTAGCCCATAAAATGTGAGCAGGCGACTTTGTCCTCACATAATGGATGGTGACCTTTTTGGTGGTTTCCATTTTTGTTTGGAGGCAGGAAATGCTGAGTGTGGAGAACTGTATTTGTATCTGCTGTTTTTGGGTCTACATGAGCTATTAAAGAACACTTTCTAAGTAACCTGTCCTGTTTTGCTTCCAAAAGTTGAGTCCTGCCTTTCCCAAGAATCCATTGCATTGGTTCCCAAACTTGATTATGCACTGTTTCCCATTTTCTGAAATTATGCAAGCTATTTAAAGCCACATAAAACAATGAAATATGAGTGCAAAGAGATTTTTACATTTTTTAAAAATAAAACTAAGTGGACTACTTTGGAAAATCTCAATGAAGGTGAATAACTTTAAAAACTGCTATGAATTAAAAGTGGCATGACTGGGTGCCTGGGCGGCTCAGTTGGTTAAGCGACTGCCTTCGGCTCACGTCATGATCCTGGAGTCCCTGGATCGAGTCCCGCATGGGGCTCCCTGCTCGGCAGGGAGTCTGCTTCTCCCTCTGACCCTCCCCCCTCTCATGTGCTCTCTCTCATTCTCTCTCTCAAATAAATAAATAAAATCTTTAAATAAAAAAAAAATAAAAGTGGCATGACTATAAAAGATGGGGGAGAAAATGTCAAAAGTAGGAAGATTGTACATTCGGATTATTTTCCAATTGTTTTTTCTGCTGTTGTCATGGTGATTTAATTCCTGTTCCTCTTTAAAGAGTTTAAAAATCGGAACTGATATGTGAGTCTGGGTATGGTTTATGCAAAAAAACGCTAAGCAGTCCTGAGCACTAGCAGTTGCTAACTGATCTGTTTGCAGGATCGGCCTCGGATCCTATGCCCAGAGATTTTGTTGGTCTAAACCCAGTGAGATATGAGCTTCTGGATTTCTAAAATTCCCCAACTAATTCTAATATGTGGCCAAGTTCAAGAACACTGCTCTAGAACAGTGCTTCTCAGACTTTACCGTACAGTGATCACCTGCAGATACTGTGAAACGCGGATTCTAATTCAGTGGGTCTGCAGTGAGGAAGCTGGAGGTTCTGCATTTATAGCGAGCTCCCAAGTAATGTTGATGTTGCTTGTCCAGGAAGCACTTTGAGTAGCCAAGTATTAGGGTATGAAACGAGGACCCCGTCCAGCTTGGTTGGCAGCCTCACTGCATTTGCAATCACCTGAAAGTTTTGAAAAATACCGAGGCCTGAGTCTCGTCGACAGGGATTCTGATTTGACTTTTGGGTGATTCCCTTGTGCATGCAAGGTGAGAGCCACTTCTCTAGAAGGTGATGGGTTAAATTGTGCACTTGACAGAGAACATTTGTGTTGAGCCATCCTGTCTGTGCTCTGCTGCTAAAATATATTGTTTGTTTTCTGTCCTCAGGATGGTTCCCCAGTTCTTGTCCATTCTCTCCCCCTTCACTTATAAAATCAGTCTGTTGATTAAGGGTCCCCTCGAATAGCCCATCTCCTGACACCATTTATTCCCATAGGACTTGCCCTATACTAGCAATCAACTCTGGAGACTCTGAAAGCATAAACAAGTCACTCTTTTGAGAACAAAGGCCATGCATTATTCTTCCCAGATCCTTCAAACTCAGCTCCTGGAGCTGTAGAAATAGCACATGGGTTTGGTGCCAGCCAGATGCCATTCTCTGTAGAAAGCTAGCATGGTGACAGGTTTCAGCTGCTGTGAGTGTTTCATGAGTCCATGAGCTGAGAGGCCTGATGTGGAGAAAAGCTGGAGAGAGAATAACCCTCTCTGGAGAAAATCTTTGGGAATGCAAAGAGCAATTTGGATGTCTAAATTCACACCAAAAATTAGAATGTTGAACTTGATATAGCTCTTGGAATGACTGAATTAAAACTTATTATGAGGCTTCAAACCAACAAAACTTTGTGGTTCATTGTAGAAGATCAAGAGCAGCATTCTTCCAGAGATTGAACACTTGAAAAGAATTCGTTGAGCATTGACTATGGGCTGCTGATCACAGAAATGCTCATGTGTACCTGAGGGGCCAGGCTCCTAGCATATAACTTCAAGAAAGAGTAACTTCAAGAAAGGTGTACCTGAGGGGCCATGTGTACTGAGGGGCCAGGCTCCTAGCATATAACTTCAAGAAAGAGTAACTTCAAGAAAGGT
>NW_023270374.1:8324937-8327369 GCF_011800145.1 Mirounga leonina | reverse complement strand
CAGGCTCCTAGCATATAACTTCAAGAAAGAGTAACTTCAAGAAAGGTAAATACTCACCTTTGCATAACAGATACTATTTATCTTGTAGTGTGTTTATGTTACATTCATTCTACCATTTAAACCTCCGAAGAATCTGCTATTTTTCCCATATTATACTGCACAGCACTTTATGATTTTCAAAATATATTCCCACCCATTATCTCTTTTGATCCTCATAATAACCTATAGGATAGGCTGCAATTATCCTCCTTTCAGACATGAGGAAACCGAGACTCAGAGAGGTTAAGTAGCTTGCCCAAGGTCACACAGCCAGGAGGTAATAGAGTTTAGATTTGAACCCAGATTTGGCCAAGTGCTCTATACCCTCACTTTGTGATGAATAGCTAACTCACTCAGAGTAACCACACTATTTGTGTCTCTTAAGGCTGATTTATCAGGCTAAACTTACCATTTCTTTTTTTCACAAGACATCTAGCATCTTCCTACAACAAAATTGTTCAAGGCTCCTGAGAAGCCAGTTGTTTTGGAAGCCACACAAAGGAAACAATGTTATTTTTACAGTGAATACTCTGTTAAGTGCTCCTTCTAATTTCCTGGTTTCCAACTCTCTGCAAACTATGGAAACACTGAATTTTGTAGTGGTCCACTCCATTTACCTATAGGGAAGACTATCTAGAGCTAAACAAGTAGTATAAAAGCTTAAAATGTTAGTTCCAAAGAAGAAAAGATGTCAGAATGAACTCTGAGTGTGTGGCAGATTGCATTTTCTGAAACTGGTCACATTAATATCTCCCTACCATATGTCCCTCTTCCATGGTGATTTGGCATTTCTCCCATGGAGAAATGGGGTCTATGTTCCTCTCCTTGATTCCGGGTAGGTTTTGTAGTCACGAACAGAAGCACCGTTATGTCCCTTACAAGGCTAAGTCATACATAAAAGGTGATATATCTTCCATTAGTTCCCTTGGATGCTCCTGTTAGAATCCAGCCACCACGCTGTGAGAAACCCAAACTAAACTCATTGGAGAAATCACCAAAAAAGGCCCTGTGCACCTGTTCCAGCCAAATAGCCAGTATCACCATCAGACCTGTGAGTCCAGATACCTCCCGATGATTCTAGCCCCAGCCATCAAGATATACCTTGCCTTTCCGTCTTTTCAGCTAAGATTCCAGACATCTTGGAACAGATACAAGCCATTTCCATTATGTTCTACCCAGATTCCTCACCCGTAGAACCCATGATCATCAGAAAATGGCTGCCTCATGCCACTACACTTTAAGGTGACTTGTTATGTGGCAACAGATAATTGATACAGGATGACTGATTTTTCTATCATTTATTATGACTATAATATCAAGCTTTCAGGATAATTGAACCATTAAATCTGAGGCTGTTACATGTAATTTAAGCACATTAGAAATCCAGACGTATAGTTTATAGTCTCTGTAGTAAAATAAAAATGATAGGTGTGTTTGAAATAAAAGATGAAACAATTCTAAATGTTAAACGCTAATGTAATTGCTAACCACACATCATTGAGTAGGCATGCAAATAATAATGCACAAAGAAATCACGAATATTAAACTATAATTCAAACAGCATATTCTAGAAAAATTGGGGAAATGCCTGGTTATTTTTTTTAATGACCTACTTAGGGATATCAAAGCACAATTACAGCTGAAACTTAATTTGCAAATGACAAAATAGCTAATTACATTTTATTTAAGCAAAATGAAGACAGGTCAATAAACAAATTAGAACTGAGTTTTATTTTCATGTCATTTGTTCATGCGTGTAATGTTATTCTATTTATTTATTTTCTCTTCTCATGAACAGGGGAGTAGAAAAATGAAAGGGAATTGGGAAAAATTGGTTCAGAGAAATATATACATATTTCTATACATACATCTTAGTTTTCTAATATATATATTAATTTTGTGTGGATTTTAGTTCCTTCAAAAATTTAATGAGCTGTTAGCATCTCCAGTTTTGGAAAACTGTTGGTTTTAAATATAGTAAACAGGGCGCCTGGGTGGCTCAGTTGTTAAGCGGCTGCCTTCAGCTCAAGTCATGATCCCAGGGCCCTGGGATCGAGCCCTGCATCGGGCTCCCTGCTCCACGGGAAGCCTGCTTCTTTCTCCCTCTCCCATTCTGCCTGCTTGTGTTCCTTCTCTCGTGTCTCTCTCTGTCAAATAAATAAATAAAATCTTTAAAAATAAATAAATAAATAAATAAATAAAGTAAACATACAGCAATGAAACAGGCCAATCAATTACCTCTCTATTGTGTTGCAAGATGCCCACCTTGGGACTTGCTAGTTTATTTGTCTTTTCTTCTGGATAGAGGAGGAAGGACCTCAGGGCAAAAGAGCTACTAATTAGTAGCACTTATATATATATATATATATATATATATATATATATATATATAT